>NC_023754.2:30977868-31236378 GCF_000499845.2 Phaseolus vulgaris
GAGGGTTGACGAGTCGACTCGGAAGTAAACTCGTTTTTTAGTAAACTCGGAGTTGACTCGGTCAAACTCGGTCAAACTCGCGAGTTTAAGGCCGAGTCACCGAGTTGCGAAAAAATGGCCCAAAACAGTGTGTTCCATTGTGATTAGGGTTTCTTTCACGCTCACGGTGCCATCTTCCTCACTGCCGTCAAGCCTCCTCGTTGCAGCGCACTGTGCCGCTCGTCGCACCTCGCCGCGAATCGTCGTCGTACCTCGCCGCACATCGTCGTCGCACCTCCTGCTGCTCTTCGCAACTCGCCGCGCATGTACATGTTGTTGCTGCGGTGGATTTTTAGGGTTGGGACAGATTGGGTTTGGGTTTAGGGTTAGGGTTGTTTAAATTAGGTTTGGACTTTTTAAATTGGGCTGGGTTTTTCAATTTGGCTTGGGGCAGATTGGATTTTTTTAAAACATTTAATGGAGGCATTAGATGAATGAGACTTTTAACCTCGATAACATTTGTATTGCTTTAGTTTTTGTTGGTGTATGAACTTATTTATTTCAATATTATGGAAATTGTATCATGAATTATTTTTTTGTTAAATTTTTTATGTAAAGTAGACTCTTACGAGTCTACGAGTCGGGTTTACGAGTCGAGTTTACTGGACTCCCACGAGTCTAAGTAGACTCTCGAGTCTGATAACCTTGATAACCTTAGACAATTCCTTAGATAAATAATAACCACAATTTTAATAGAGTTCCAAACAATTCGACTAGCACCATTTTCCATCTATAGCACACTGAAGATTTCTATCAAAAAATAATATATACTTTTAACATATATTTTCAACTGAAAAATCCATGTATTTAGAGGCAGCAACAAAGAAGAGGGGAAGGAAATGTATGGTTACTAACAAGAATTTGGCAACCTCAAATTGGTCAAATTAACACAGAAAAATGCAATTTTCATCATCATTGAAACAACTAGCACTTACCAGAGCAAGTAGTGCCCTTAATTATCATATAAAATCATTAGGCAATGTTCACCTTTTGGGTCTACTTGCCTAGTAGCTAAGTTTAGTAATGCAATGTCTAGAACAAAGGGATAAGCATTGAAGAACTTACGACACTTTGTCTGCAACATAAAATATTGGAAGTCTTTCCACTCCAGCAGCTCTCCACTTGTGTTTTTCGAAGGATATTTCTTGCTCAGACTCTGACCCAGTTGCAGTTAGAACAAACTGAAATATACAATGTATGTTTCTAGTTCACTATATAGTTTATTCATGATATAGTTAACATGATATTTTAGTTTTGAATATCAAAAGGAAATGCAAAATGCATAAAAAAGTGCAGGATAAAGAACGAACTAGAAGGGAAATAAACAACATAATTACCATACCAGTGGGAAAAGTATAGCCATAATCCCATAACTAACTAGGGGAGAGAAAAAGAATATGGCCAAAACACATGGGCTCCCTGCAGGGACATAAATTACATATTAACTCAAACATCATACGAATCATAAGATAAAGTACTGGACCATATATAATACAAAAAAATTGTTCCAATGTAGTTCATCATTCTTCAAGATGATAGAATTAAGAATGAATTTTAAACTTCAACAGCTAAGGAGACAATTTCAATATGAATTATATGGATTGTGCTTACTAACTTCCCACACCACATTGTTGAAATTCTCCAAACCTCATCCATACTCCCTTAGTCATCATCCTTCCACCAACAACCAATAACTTTGTCACTTACACGTGTTACAGAAACTGATTATGATTTATCTTTTACTAGAAAACACAAAAAAGGAACTGTTCTTCCTCCTAAGCTTAGTATTATAAGCTGTTTTTTATCCCATAAAATCAATCAAAGGAAATCCTCATGATCTAACATATGAAATTCTCTAGCTAAGATGATTTGTTAAATTCTCACAATTACTGCCAGTTGACTTCAAGTATACTAACCAAAACCAGCAAAAAATGGCCAGTAAGACTCAAAGTAGTCCAGCCTTCTGTCGAGAGCCACTTCATTGAAGTTCCATTTGTACCTATTAAAAAAACATATTTAATGAGCCGTGATTGAAAGAGGTCAATTAATAAAGACATCAAGTAATAGATGAAATTATGGACCACATACTCGAAGCAGTAATATGCATACATCCAGGAAAGGAGTAAAAAATTAATCAGCTTGCCTATGTATGGTACAAAACCTGTTGCATAGACCTGCATTTAACATCAAAAATAGCATATATAAGGATAACACCAAGGACAATCGATTTTACTGCATATCAAGGCATGTATATATATATATATATATATATATTATCCTATACTCAAGGAAACTGAAATTGTAATGATTTTAATACCTCAAGAAAAAAAACACTCAAAAGGAGTATCGAGTACACCTGCTGTCCTATTCCAATCATGACCCTGAATTAAGTAAACACAGTAGCTGACCTTTACACCATTTACCCCGAAAAGAACAGATATCAAATAGAAAATAAGAAAAAACATTGCTCTATGAAGTAACTATTAATTAGAACTTTACCCTCCCAGACCAGAGGGTCCTTTTACATTTTGTACAGTTGGTGAGTTGTTTTGGCTTGAGCCTTTCTCTACAGTAAGCTTAGATCTTCCCATTGCAGCATACCCATACTTGGCAATGTCATTGTACCTAAAAACATTCTATTAGCAATTCAGATAGGAATAAATCCCATCTATCTTAGGGAGACTGGTATATTCAGCACAGCAAGAAACAGGAAAAAACAAATATAAAAACAAGAGCAAGAGCTTCCAACTGTGGGGAAACCTCCTAGCCTTGCAAATTTTTCCTCTAGACATCCAACCTAATGGATTTCCACTCTAGTTTGATAGACAATGACTTGCAAAGGAGTAAACATGAAGAAGGATGACAAACCACACGAAATGAGTAATGTTTGATTCACATGCCGGGCCATGTCGGGCACACGGAAATGCCATCTCAGAAATATGTGCATCTTAGGTTCCTGATGCTACTCGTCAAGGAACTTAATTTGTCCAAATGATCATTCAACCAAACTATTAGTTCCTTCAATTTCAAGCCACAATTTTGCAACAATGTCTATTGATTGGAGAGTGGATTTAATAGCCACCACATAAGCCTCAATCAAGTCAATGGCATCAATTCTATGGATAGCCATGCAAGTGATTTACATCTTACCACAAACCTCTAGATGAAAGCACCTAGTAATGAAGAAACCTCCAATTGAAGCTTCGGGTAGAAAACTCTAAAACAACCTCATCCCTTCTACATGATCACTCTTCCATATAAGAACTTCATAAACTATAATTTCCGACAAGAATTCCATCCCAGCACTGATTTTGGATAAGCAATTTATAATATTTATTTGGGAGGATTGTATATATGGATATAGGATGGGATTGAAAGGCTATAATATTTCTACTTTTTGGTGTTGTTTTCGTCTTTGGAGAATATCTACTCCCTCTAAAAGCACTTTGTTTATTTTACCTGGTTGATGAAAATTCCATCACATATACAAATATGAAAAAACTTGACCACGAACACAAACAACAAAGGGCAACCCAACATATAGAACATGAAAATAAAGACGCAAGACAGATGATTACAAAGAAAACATTACCAAATTGTGCTAAGAACTATGCTGAACACGTATAATGGGTAAAACCAGAGAACCTGCAGGGAACAAAAAGAAGGACAATCTCAACAGATTAAATGGAAAAACAATTCAATTGCACAGTTTTTTCTTGTGCAAACTAGATACATAAAAATATCTAAAATGCATTGCATCAAAAGCAAATGAAAAAATCCTATCATGAATTATGCAACTAGCATTTCAAACATTGACTTTTGAAATTTCATATTTCCATTAGACCTTCCACGCTTTTCTCATCAATAGATTCTGCAAATGTTAGTTTGGCAATTATGTAAACATTCAAGGCAAGGCTTGTCAAAGTTGCATTAGTTCAGGATAATCAGTAGATCTTTCAAATAATATAAATACTGAAAACTGAAAATTCATGCGTGTTATAATGGAAAACAAAATCAACTTGGAAAGAAACACAACAAAGTACTTTGTATGGTAAAATGTGCACTTTAAAAAGAGTATATTTCATACTTACATAACAGAGCTGAATGAGTGCAAGACGTAAGAAAGAATAAAATTTCAAAGTGCCACCTAAGTCACACAGTTCATGAGAAACAAACTGTGAGCATTGACCAGGTAATATCCACCACAATGCAGGGATCACAACCGACTTTAGGGCGAATATACTGCACAAAAATGTAAAGATTTTCAAATTATTATACAAGTAGAATTTAGATTCGTAACTTGTGCAGGACAATCCATAGATGACAAAAAGATGCAGGTATCAATCCATAAATGTCAATCAGATTTATTCCACTCATTATATCAAAAGTATACATAATCCAATTCTTTGCAGCAAATTCTTATTCAATGTGTTAAAATAAATTGAAGCTAGTTCAATTATTTCAAAGAGCAAAGCAGTTTTAAGAGACAAACAGATCTCCTTTTGCAGACCTTAGCCCCTCCAAAACCCACTCAGCCGAGCACAAACAGCTAGCTTACCAACAACTCAAATTGAGACGTATATTCCAGGGAATTGGAGAAAAAGATTGATTTTGTTGAAAGGCTGATATCAAAAGGATTGTCAATCAAATATTTCAGTTCCCAAAATTCGGTGTGCCCAATTAATGCCTATTTGAAAATATCATAAACAACATATGAACAGACAGAGTGGAATGATAAACTCTAACTATGTAATCCTCAAAGCCTGAAAGCACCATGAACTCTACGGTTGAGAAGTGAATGAAAAACAGATATTTTTAATTTTTCACACTGAATAATATATTTTTGTGAAAACTGCTGAAGACTCAATCAAGAGGAGCAAAATGGTACTCACACAACACCAGTATATAAATGTTTGACAACCATTTTCCATAACAAAGGAGACTAAAAACTTAAAATTGAAGTAAATTGTTGAGTCCAACCCTCAAAACTCTCCTATTTCTCCATTCCTTATGAAGAACCATGCAACAACAACCCTCCTGGTTATCTACCTGTGCCCCCAACAACCCAATATAGTAAATTGATCACACTCACAACACAAGAAAAGACATGTAACAAAGGTTGTCTGACATCCATTGGATTCCAAAATTTGACTTCTGAGTACAGAGTTATGGTATTAGGTGTTGATTTTTTGTTAAAATGGATAAAAGGGTGTGTGGAGAAAAGAAAATTGCATGTGATTGATGGGAAAAAAAAATACCTTCCTAAGAAAATGAAACCATTTAAGAGGAAACACTGGCCAGTACGCATCAAAAGGTTGTTGGACCTCATACAGAGAAGAACAACGCGATGAAGACAACAAGCTTCTCCTAAGCCTTCAAACCAAAGAGAAGCAGCCATCTTCACTTTGCCGCTCACTTCCATTCTCTGTTTCTGCAAACAAACCAAACAAAGCAATCGCAAACACTCTTCACAGCCCTTTTACTTCATCACGCTAAGTTTTTTTTTTTTTTTCTGTTCTTCCGTTGAATTTTTTTTCTATTTTTATTATATTAGATTTTACAATAACTTTATTTTATAATTGGCATTTGTTTCAACTTACCATCTTATAATTCAATATCACATTTTTTAAAATATTATACTCGGAATACTATATTTAGGAACATTTTAAATTAGTTTTTATCAAAAAAATTAAATTTTTTTACAATATTTCTCCTAAAAGTAAAAGATATTCAGAAATATTTTCTTATAACTGCTTAACAAACATAGATTTTGAAATTATAATGAATATTATGGAAAAAATTTGAAACGAACATTTCTTACTTTATATATATATATATATATATATATATATTTATAATGACTATTTAAGTTAGAATACAATATTTCTATTATAGATCAATTTTTAAAAACACGTTAATTTAATTTTAAAATAAAGGTAGAAAATAATAAAGAATGATTAAAAGGCTCAAATATAAAATAAAGATAAAAAATGTTATTATAGTTTTTAATGTAAAAAATAGAAGTTGCTAATTCACATAAGCTAAGATGATAGTTATATTAGAATTCTTTTAATAAACTTGTAATTATAGAATTAAGTTGTGGGCACGTGCCTCTCAACGACATCATTAATTTTAATTAAATTAGTTTTTATTTTGTTCTTGAATTTATCTGCAATAATTAATAAAGATAGTACTATATACACAAAAAAGAATTAAATTACTCTAATTTATTTTCCTCACTTAAAGATTTCACTATCATCTACCAGACTTCTTTCCGTTAAACTTTAATTTAAAAATAAATAAAAAACCAATATTTCAACTTAATAAAAAATTAAAAACTAACTTTGAAATATAAATAGTTAATATAAACTAATAAAACGTCACAAAAGATAATCACGGTCCTTTAAAAAATTGTGAGAGTAAAACTCTTTAAAATTTCAAAACCATCAGTAATTTAACATATAAGTTGTTTATATATATATATATATATATATATATATATAAATAAGAGGTATTGTGAATTGCATGTGATTTTTTTTTTCAAACTCAAGCTTAACAAAAATGTATTGATTTTATTTTAGTAAAACGACAAAAAAAAAGTCTATATATTTAATTTTAATTGAATTAAGCTTAAAATTCATTTTTTACATAAATTCAAGTTGATACTCTCAACATAAAAAAAAAAAAATTGTTAACATTTCATAGTATATAAATTAAATACAAACTTCATATTTAAACCAATTTTATAAAATTAATTAGACTTAAAATCTACTTGTTTTATAAAACAGTTATTTATAAAAGATTTAAACTACTTTAAATATATTTTTGTACAATCATTCGTTTTACTAACTTTTCTATATTCTCATTTTGTTCTTTTGTAACAAATAAAGTGTGTTACGATTCCAGGGTTTCTTTTTTAATCTTTGTTGACAGACATTACTCTGAAATATCTTGTAGTTTCTTGAAAATTCACAAGAAACTCCTATTTCTTGCAGTAACTAGTTCAAAATACACTGTACATCTGTAAAGAAAAATACTATAGTTAAAAAAGAATAACAGAAGTACTGTTTATATTATCATTTGAGTACCATTTTACCATGCATAGTGCTGAATGTATATATATATGAACTGAAATGTAAAACAATGAGGCAGGCAATCTACATATCCTGATTTCCATATTCAGCTGGAGTTCAAATGGCAGCAGCAGACAGTGATAATAACATTGCAATGCTGTCCAGTTCAAAATTTGATGATGAATATTTTCATTCAAGTGAGGTACACTATATATAATCAATGTGCAGAAAATTACACTGGGGTTTGTCTTGGGTGGGTATGGAGGAGAGTAGAGGAGTATGCAAGGCAAGATCATAAAGCATAATCATCAGGAGGCCAAAAGAAGATTGATAGGAAACTCTCATTCTTCGACTCCAACTGTATCAGGAAAAAAATATGACTGGGAGGGAGGGAAATAATCAGTAAAATACAGACGACCTTGGCAAAATCCCTCCCAAGTGCCTCAAGCTCATTCAGAAAAGCAACATGTTGTTATACAACAAATATTATCATGTTGATCTCATCGACTCTTGCCGTCTAAGAGGAATGCCTTCACCACCATCAAACCCATCCTCTTCTGAATGCTTAGGAAGTCTAATAGATATAGATGTCTGTAAACCTGCACATAAAATTATTATTAATAAAACACGTCTGAAGACTTCCAAGGCCCTATATGAAGAAGTACTTCTGAGCAGCAGTGATAGATCATACCATCAGCCATATCCTTGGTTTTGTGCAGAAGAAAAGTTCCTGAAAGAATGGTCACAAACCCACATATTTCTGTGATAACTTGTGTTGGGCTTTGCCTATCCCAGTCCTGACATCAAATTCAATTCACAAAGGTTAGCTTTCAAAATATGGCAGACTGGACAGACATTGATGTGCAAGAAACAATTGAACTGGTGTCTTGAACATCAGTTGCATGACAATTAAAGTGATGAAATTAAATATTTGCATTGCCGCATGCTTATTAAGGGAAGCAACAAAAGTTGTTTCACAACCTATTGAATCTACACTCACGTGTGTTCATAAAAGCATCTACCTCGCACTTCATTTGCAAGCAGTTTATCAGAGGTAGGGTATAGGCAAATAAAACTATGTTGACATAGTTAACAACCAGTATACAAATATCGTCGAAGATCATGTGACAACACCAAATTAAAATTATATTAAGCATTTGTGATGCACCAACACATTCATCAGGCCAGCAATCAATGTCAAGGACGTTTTAGACACAGATACATTCAGATACACTTAAAACAAGTATCTGCGGAGTGTCAGCAATTAGAAAAAAAAGAGCTTAATTCTTTCCACACTAACGGATTGGTTACACACTCCATCCAACCAGTGTCATAATACTCTATATCATAAATCATATCTATATTATTGACTCCTAAATCCTTCGTAAAGGTTTCCACCACAGTTTTTCTTGGTCACTCTGCATTTGGAAAGGAGATTGGGCTTTCCTACCATTTGATCTATTATCCTCCTTATTGAGGCTTCTACAAGTTTCCTTCGTACATTCCTAAACCTTAACATACTAGCAAGTAGTCTAATGACAATTGACAAAACTCTAGCATAAATCTCAACAATCAGAAGGCTGAAATGCCTCCAACTTTCAAAGAGCCAATAAAAAAGAATTTGAAGAACAAGGCAAAAGCAAAAAAGAATTCTGAAGTCTGAGCTTCTCTGCCTGTATCATTAATATATTTCATAATGGTGCGCGCTACTTTACAGTCACAATGAAAACAAATGGAATTTTAAACAAACAATAATGTGGTGTAGAAAGAAAGATACTTAAAACTCAAATGATGAAGAAAGCTTTAAAACACATTATACAATATAAACCAATCCTGATTATTATAAACACAATTTATAAAATCTTAAAGCAAAGCAATGAAGTGCTGTCCAACTATACCTGTTAAGCAACAAAACTTACCTTGAACATAATAACACTGGCCACAATGGTAAATGTTGTGAACATGACATAATATATAGGAGATACCACAGCCGTATTAAAAGTATCCAGTGCCTGATTGCAGAAATGAAAAAATATATATATATATCAAATGAATGATAAAGCAGAAAGAACTATTCATCAAACCCCAAAAAATGAGATGAAGATACATAAAAATAATTGCATAATATTAGTAAGTAGCAGAACCAACCACAACAAAATACATCCAGGACCATGAAAACATATAATTTTATCCTAATACCGCAAGCCATGCAAAAAAATGAACTTGTTCTTATTATAAACCATTCAGATACCTAAACCCAAAGTTGTCAAACTCGGAGTCTACGTAAACTCTTGGAGCTTCTGTAGACTCAACTCGTAAACTCGTAAAAGGTTTACCTAATATAAAAATAATATTAAAAACCTATTAATGACATATTCCCATAACATAATAGTCTTAGGAAAAAAATCAACATTTCAACTTTATAATAAAAAAAAGTAGCATTTACAAAAAATAAAGTCTGATAGAACATTAGTGCTAAATGAGATCGAACCATTTAAATGACCAAATCATAAATAAATTTGCACACACATAAGTTACTAATGTGAACATTTTGAAAAGGATGTAATTTCACCAAATCATTTGAGCTTTGGTAAAACACTATAGCTATGGGATCAATCGGGGCTAGGGTGGGGGTCAAAAATTACATTAATTTTTAAACTCGTTGACTCTCACTTCTTAACTTGAGTTATGTGAGTTTACATGAGTTTAACAAACTGTCCTGAATTTATCTAGAAAAGAGTTTGATAGCAAGTTAATTCATTTTCTCTACCTATAATAATAAAATCACGAGTCTAAGTGTTATCTCGAGTTTGACAACCATGCCTTAACCTTCCTTTATTTGCATTTGTTATTTCTAATAAATTCAGCCAATAATAAATAGTGTGTTATTGACACTTCTCCCAGTCTTAAATTATAAAATTCAACACACTTGCGTTGTCAGACCTTCTTCCTATCTTATTACCCACCTGCAAGCCATTTGAATATTGATTAACATGTCAATTTCAATTCACTAATATACTGATTCAAGAAAAATCATGAGAACTGTTCCTCTTCCATAATCAATAATGCAAAACATGAGCTTAGAGGAATTTATAGTGGAACTACCATAGCAAAATATATTCAATGAGTAATTGTTAATGTATTCACTATTTCTACTTTCCAGATTAATGTTTTCCTTGCTTTTTGTACTAATTAAAATTCCTTGTTATGTTAATAAAGTTACTTTGTGACCAACCACTCATTCTTATCATATTTCTTCTAAAAGAATGACAGATACACGTTATATTCTCACTCGTAAAAAGCCAAAGTTTCTATGTGCATAAATATTCTAACTCCAGATGTGGATCCACTTCAAAATGAAGGATGATTTTCAATTTCCAACAGTCTGCATGCTACAAAGATGAAACTCGGGAGCTTAGCTTCAGGGTTTTCCCAAAAATATTAAAAGACAATGAATTCTTGGCCAACTGATAAACACACTTCTCTTTTTTACCTTGTTGATCTTCCTCCCGATTTAGCTGTCAATTTTCCTATCAAACTTGGGGACTTTCTTATCATTTAAATGCAACCATTTTACATATTCCCCTACTTTACATATTTGATACTATTTATTCACTAAACAGTGGATGTGACGAACTATGTTCCTTATGTTTAAACAATGGGATAAAATTTTCAATCAATTACAGTTGTTTACTTAGAGATCACAAGGGCATGTGCAATGGTAACATGTTGAAAGTTAAAAAGATTTACACAACAAATCATGGTTCAAGAATCATATCATGCATAAGTCGGATGAGAAGATAAATAACCAACACTTGGACGATTTTATACTCTTCTCAACACAAGGAAGAAAAGTTTACATGCATAAAATGTTTAAAAATCAAAAGCCATTTAAAAAAACATTAAATACATGATACTTTCACAGATTTCACTTAATGATAATTTAAATTCAATTAAACCATTATGTATATGATGCTGGTTGACGAAAAGAAGTACACTACAAAAGTTGAGTGTTGGCTAAAAGAGCATAATAGTACACCAAATAAAAAATACATCAGGGAACTAACAAGAAAAACAATTGTACCTTGTTTAAATAATTCATTTGGGTAAGAACACAAAATGTTACAACTAGAGTGAATGCCCAAGTCTGAGGGAAAATTAGCTGATTCATCCCATTAAGTGTTAACTTTATGGCAATTCCAAGAGCTTTCACACTCATAACCTGTTGAAGGAAAACCTTACAATACAAATACAGGGGGGGATAACAAGGAGAAAAACTATTAGAACGTCATTAACAATGAGATAATGAGACATACCGTTAGAGAGCCTACAAGGGAACAAACACCAATATAAACCATTATGTGTGTCTGCCCATAGAGAGGAATGAAGTGGAAGATAAGGATAAAAGTAGCTGTTATAACTGAAGCTGCATACAAGAGAAAAGCTGCAGAAGAATGATCACATTCTTGGTTAGTCATTCAATATAACATTTATTGAGTACAGGGACTGATATGTCACGTAGGAACATGGTTACCTGGCTCCATAGCAAGAGCCCACACTTCTGCCACAGATTCAATTTCCCGTTCTTGAGGTGCATGCAAAACAATAGTCGTAGATCCCACAACACACAAAACACAACCAAGAATTCCAAAAATATGTAGCCTCTCCCGTAAAATAATATGAGCAAGAGCAGCACTGCAAGAAAATATCACAAGTTAGAATTTACCAATAGTCAAGCAAGAATTTGAAGCTAATTTGTACCGTGCCTGATAATAATGCTGAGAGCACCAAGCGGAGTGACCAATATAGCTGGAGCAAATGCATAAGCGGCAAAATTGGCAATCTCTCCTACAATCACTGTTGACATTGCAGATATTTTAGAAAAAATTGAAACTACTTAAATATAATAGGCAGCTTGCATCAATAAATTGTGCATGAAATTTTGTTAACATCTTTAAATGGCCTGTTGTCCATGATGAAATATTCCCTTGGAAAATGTGTGAAGCAAAAGAAAAAGGAAAGAAAAGATCAAGTTAGACTGACTAGATGGAAGGTACAAGCTTTAGCAATCTTTATTTATTTTGTGCATAAATTTGGGTTATAAGTTCCAGAAAATGGAAGGCAAAAACACATATCAATGTTCTTTGGATTTGTTAAGATTCTGAACAAAACTCAATCTAAATTTATAAAAGTAAAGTAACAACATTACTTTCTGCATTTTTAAAGTAACTGTGAGCTCAACAAAAATATAAAAAAAAAAGTGGGAACTCGGGGGATACACTTAGGAAAGGAAAAATCAGCTATACATTCAATTCTTTAGTGCTATCAAAACCAGAAAAATAGTGTATTACTCACTTGTTATCATTCCTACCCACCAAAGTGGCTCATACAAGTAAGAATAACCTCCACTTCCTGTCAGATAAACTTGAATAGTCAGTCACCATTGCACATGATCCATCAAGGAGTCAATGAAGCAAACAAATAGAAACTAGTAACAGCACGATAACATGAGTGCACTGACTTGTACTATAACCATCCTAACAGAAAGAGCAGATGCCAGAGACACAGAAACCTATACAGCAACTAATTGTAGATTAAATAATTCAAAAGAAAAACATAAGCACGCTAGTAAACAAACAAATCTAAGGCTGAAGCAATAGAGTTGACACGCCTCCATTTCATTTAAATATTAAAAAAATGTATCTACTACAGAAGAAGAATAAAATATTTCCCTACAGATAAGTAGCAAGGCAACAACAACATGAAAATGTTTAACTAGTAGACGATTATTCCACCGTATTTCTAACATTTAAAGCAGGAACTCAGGTCACACAAACTCCATTTTCAGAGTGAAAGTGAACACACCGCTAAAACAATCTAGATCTCACGCCACTCACTTCATCCCCAGCAGCACAAGAAAAGAATTGTTTAAACAACCAAAAAAAAAAAACTCCAAGAAATGAGCACACAAAAATGTCCCCTTTCCCTGCAAGCCCGTCTGAAAAATTTAAAAATATCACCCGGTGTGCTTATTCTACATCTATTTGTTGTCAAACGAGACGAAATCATATAAAAAAAAAAAACCTGGCAACGCAACACAATGCAACACAACGAATCGAGTTTAAACTTGAAGAGATTTCATTTCAGACAATTGAAGTCAGGTAGCCAAGAGAAACAAAGAAAAACCGCCAGATCCCCAGAAAATTTAACCTAAACCATTCCGTACACTAAACCAAACAAGTGAAAAAAAAGCAAAAACGCAGAGATCAGTGAAGCAGGAGAAACAAGCAGCAGTTAAAACGAAAGGCAGCAACAAGCAAGAACAGTAGAAAAAGTAAAACGAAACGAAATGCAATCGACGGTGAGGAACGAAGGATACCGGCCCTGATTCCACTGGCACCAGCCTTCTTCAAACCCTTCTTTTTGACAATGAAGCTGGCGCCGATGAAGAAGCTGGAGGAGAGAGCGAGGCATAAACCCTTAATGTTGTCGGAGGACATGCCCTCGCGCCAGCTGGAAGCCGAAGAAGTGGCCATGGCGGAAGAAGAAGAAGAAGAAGAAGCGATGGAAAACCCTAGAACGAGTGAGATCTTGTTACGGAGAAAGGGAAAATCGAAGAATCTAACCCTCAATAGGGTTTTCGTTGGTGGATACAGCTGTCACAAAGGTTCTCTCCCTCTGGATCGGAAAAATGCTTGCAATCGCAATTGCATAAGCATTACACATTCACAAAGTGGGAGAGAAATCGGAACAAAGATAAATAAAAAGTAGAACACAGTTTTTTACAGTGTGAGAGTGAGTGAGACTAACACACGCTCTTTCTTCTTCATTCGCTCTTCATCTTTACCAATTACTCTCTTTTCTTCTTCGCCTCCTTTTTCTTTCTCTTTTTTTTTATATATTATTATTATTATGGTTGCGATGTCTTCTCTGCAACAACCAACTCAGTACCATTCATTTCCGCATCAAAAATCATGCACTTTTTTTTTATTTTTCTGATTAAATTGAAAAACGATGAGAACTATGTTGAAAATTAATATTTTTTTACATAGTTTTTGCTGATTAATTCCAAGAAAAAAGAATTATAGGGTGTTGAAAAAGTTTTGCCGCCATTGCTTATTTTAGGATCCAACATTGTCGATCAGATCCATGCTGATTTTTTGGCATCGGTTCTTATGTTCATCACAAAATCAACTTCACTTTTGACTTAAATGAGTAAACTTAAAGGCTATAATGACAAGGTAACAAGTTCTTGGTGCACCCGAATTTTTCCCCTATCTTTAATTTCATTTTTATAGTTTTTTTTATTCATAATTATGTAATATCACGTGAGACTCGTACACTCCTCTTAAATGTAGGGGTGGCAAAGTGGGTCAGCCTGCTTGGTCCGCAAAAATGTGAACCGGATTGGTCTGCCTCGCAGAGTTATTGCGGGCTAGAATTCTCGACCCGTCACGCATAAGAGCTGACATGCGGATTTGCGGGTCAGTCCGTTTTTTTTTTTTTTTTTATATTTTGTTCTTAAAAATTTATCAAATTAAACCTATATATTTGTTCCTATCAAACCTAAATTCATTTTTCTTCCTTTTCAAACATAGTCCAACATCAAAACATTAAAATAAATATCAAATATCATTATTTTTCCACTTCCAAAACATTAATTCAAAAACATTAAACATAAACATCATTGACATTCTTCCATTTCAATAACATTGGATGTCGCCTTAGAAGAACTTTCATCCATTTTTTTTTTCTTGCGGGTTAGCGGGTTGTAAAGGTCAACCCGCTTTGCGTTTTTTACCAAAGGGTCGCGGGTCGACTCGTACGGTCCGCCCCGCTTTGTCATCTCTACTTAAATGGTGTGTTTGACACTCGTACGACACGTGTCGATGAAGTGTCAAATTCAAAAAGTATTGATTTGATTTTTGACTACTCTAACACGATTTTAACACAATTTTAAAAATGAAATATACATTAATTTTCTAAAAATAAGAAATAAATCATTTTGAATTAATTATTAGAAACCTCTTTCTCTTGAAAAAATATTAAAATATACTTGTACACATAATTTTTTATTATCAATTTATATAATTAACAATTATATAATATATAAATTTGTATTTCTTTATCCTATGTTTTAAAAATTACACGTATCTCTTTATTTATGTCTGTATTATCGTATCTTATATTTTAAAAAATTACATGTATCTCTTTATTTGTGTGTGTCCATGGTATAGATAATATTACCTTCACTTTTTTTTTTTTATCATGTACAAATCAATTTTCATTTTGTAGATCTTGTTTTTTAAGATGGTCCATATACCTAAATTGACTGACACGTGGCTATTTATTTCCTCTATCTACATCCTAACATCTGTTGTGAACCCTCCACCACACGAAATGTAACTTACTATTTTCACACTTTAATTATGTTATTAAATAATTTTGTACCTAATATATTTGTTGTAATTGAATTTTATACGTAATCCCTTATTATAATATTTGAGTCTTAAATTTTCGGATTTTAATTCAAATGGGAGCAACTACTTAATTTCAGATATGTTAGTATAATAATAAATTATCAAGATTGGAAACTAAAATGCTAAAAAAGAGTTTAAATCTAAAAATGGTTAGTGATCGAGTTGAGAAATTAAAAAATAATAAATAGTTAAATTTGCAGACTATACAAAATTATGGTAGATAAATTACAAAATTAATAATTTTTTTAATTTTAACAATTTCAAATATTTATATAAAAATAAATTACATTTATGGTATAGTTGTTACACAGTAGCATTGGTGCACAGCTGGACTTCCACACCAATCTATTAACGTTTAATAAAAAATAAAATAAAAATCCGGTGTTATTTTTATATTAGATTAAATATGTTTTTTTTCATAATTTTTTTTTCAATCTAAATTTTAGACTATCTAAATATTTTAAGTATGGAAATGATTATACCTTATTTATGTATAATAATTGTTAATTAAATATTGTTAGTTTTTTCAAAATTTAATCCAAATATTTGTATTTGAATTTATAAAATTCTAAATTAATTTTATAAAAAATATAGATTTAAATTTAGAATCTTATTAGATCTGGACTGGATTTATATTTATATTGAATTTTAAAAATTAGAACATTTAGATGAAATATGGATTAATATGTATACATGTAGGGAAATTTTTTAAACTCTGTTTTTTTATTATGTTATTTATTAATTGTGATGATAATATATTATATGAAAAACTATGATATTGAAGGATAATAGACTAATGTAAAAGATGAATTAAGAAGAAAAAAAATAGGAGAAAAAATGTATGTTAAAAAAGATGTTACAATTAGAATGAAACATCAACATATATTAATATTGTTTAATAATACTTACATATATACATTTTATTTTGTGTATTTAAAATTAAAATTAATATAAATATTTAAGATAATAAAGATCGACAACGTATGTTTATAAAATAGCTGATATATAGTAATATAATTATCTCAAGTATTTTTTCCATGATTTATTTTCTAATAATATGCTATTGACAATAATTTATTATTAGTAGTATTTTTCAAAAAAATTATTTTAGATTAACTAAAGATTAAAATATTTTATTATTTATAAATGAATGCAAACTTCATCTTATAAGTTAATATTATGATGAAATTGAGTTAAGCTTAAAGTTCATTTCTTAATATGATATTAGTCATTTTAAGTCTATCTTAACAAAAGTTTGTTAGATCCTAAGTAGTACAAATACTGATACGGCAAACACAAAAATACCTATAATTTGTAAAATGTAGGATACGATAACTATATATTATATAATTATGAATTATATAAATTAACAATCAAAATTTACGTGCACAAGTATCTTTAAGTTTTTTTAGTAAAAAAATATTTTTCATGACTGGCTTAAAAAATTTGTTCTTTATTTTTATAATTATAATGAAAATTTATACAACTATGTTAGATCTGTGCTAGAATTGTCATAAATCTAACAAATAATTTTTGACTTTGATACATTATCGATATATGTCATACTAAACTGATACATATTTTACGAGTATCATACTAACATATGTCCGATATGGAGATATCATTTAAGAGAAATATCTAAACCTAATAAGTTGGGCGTATCATGTGACACGTGTGTAACTTCACCTTACAAATATTAATTTTAATACTTGTTTACAAAAAAAAAAAAAATTATTTTTATAATCATAATAAAAATTTATACAACTGTGTTAGATTCATACTAAAATTGTCAAAAATTTAACAAATATTTTTTAAATTTAATACTTTATAATGTGTGTCATACGAAACTGATACGTATGATGCAAGATCAATACGCATTATGCAAGATCGATACGTGTGCTACAAATATTGTAATACATATGTATGAACATAAAAAAAAAAATAAAAATCTAAACCTAATAGGTTGGACCATGATGTCACACGTGGGTCTAAAGCTCACCTTAGCAATATTAATTTTAATACCTGTTTACAGAAAAAAAAAAAAAAAACAACGAATAAAAACAAAAGCGAGTTATAGCAATTAACAGTTTTATATAAAGCGAGTGGAGTAAAAGAAAAAATTTAGTAATGAAGAGTGTGAGAAAGTTTTGTCAGTGTGATTTGAAGTGAAGGCCCAAGAAGAGTACGTGGAGAACAATATCCGCACATTCTCTCAGTGTGTGTTGCCAGCGGCGGCGCGTGTGTTCATTTCGCTCTGCCAATCGCCATTATCTTCACAACCATGAATCTTCCTCTGCACGCTTCGTTTCCGCTCAGCTCCCGGAGCTGCTGCTGCCACGCCTCGCTTTCCGTGCCGCCGCCTCAGGCCGACCGGAAAGAGATCCGTCTCGGTTTGCCCAGCAAAGGTCGTATGTCCTCCGACACACTCGAACTTCTCAAGGTCAATCTCGTTCTTACTTTCTCATCGCATAATCGATTCGATTAGCCTCTCGTACTTATCGTGTTTAGGGCATTTTTATCTTCTTGTACTAACTCTCACTACTGTCTCTGTGAAGAATTGTCAATTGTCAGTGAAGCAGGTCAATCCTAGACAGTATGTTGCTGAAATTCCTCAGGTGTGTTGTGTGTTCTCCTTTTTTTTTGTTCCTTTGATGTGAAAAGTTCTGTAGTTTTCAGCTTCATAACCTAATGTTACCCTTCAATTTAGTTTGGTGGTAATTGACCATATATCCATTTTCTACTCTGCAGCTGTCAAACCTGGAAGTTTGGTTTCAGAGACCTAAAGACATTGTGAGAAAATTGTTATCCGGAGATCTTGACCTTGGAATTGTGGGACTGGATATCGTCAGTGAACATGGCCAGGTGGGCATTTGTATTCACATTTTTGCTGATTACTGTCGATCACGTTTTTTAATCTGGTTTCCTGCTTGAAATTACGAACATACAAAATCTGGATGATAAGGCCAGAAATAAGATTTAAAGAAAGTGGTCAATGTAGTTGATGACAATGAATCTATCATAAATTTATATATTTTTTTTTCGAAATAATTTTTGTCACTGATACTCCTCTTAATTGTTTGTCATTGGGTTTTACAAAAAGAAACAGATGAATTTTAATTTGAGTAAAAGGACAGAGGGAGTACCATTTTTTTAATGATTGTATGTGGCCTATTTAACTAGTGTATATATATCTCGGCTTTCCAGCTTGAAAGAAACTGCTTTTCCTAAGTTTAGCTGTAATTGCAGATTAATGCCCCACTGCATTTGTGTTTATCCTATAATTTTCTTTTGTCAGTGTAATGAAGATCTTATTATTGTCCATGAGGCTCTGGAGTACGGTGACTGTCGTTTATCCCTTGCGGTTAGTTTAAACTATGATGTTGTAAAACTTCTTGATTCTGGTTTTGTCATTGTTATGTACAATAAATTATCTGGAGCATCTTCTGTTTTTTCAGATTCCCCAATATGGAATATTTGAAAATGTAAATTCACTGGAGGAGCTTGCAAAAATGCCTCATTGGACAGAAGATAAGCCTCTAAGAGTTGCTACTGGATTCACCTACGTTAGTGTTTCAAGTTAAACTTTTTTGTTTCCGAGTATCATCTCTGTTAGAGTTTATACGGTTAGATTTTAAAAAGAGAACAAATGATCTAAATTTTGGATTTACTGTTCAGCTGGGGCCAAAATTTATGAATGAGAGTGGACTCAAGCATGTGACATTTTCAACTGCTGATGGGGCACTGGAGGCAGCTCCTGCGGTGAGAGATATTGTTTGTTTACTAGAATTCGTTCATTTAAAGTTTCTCATTATCAAGCATGTGACCTTTTCTGTGGTGTTATGACAATATTATCTTTTTGCTACTCCCAGCATGTTGGGGTTGGGGATAATCTTACTTGCTATAGTTGTTTATAGATAAGATAATATATCTTTGTTCTTTTGCTTAATGTACTAGTCTCGGAGCTGAAAATTACGATGTTTAAATTTCATATAAAGGATGAAAGACTGTTAAACTGCTTAAACATTGTAGCTGGCTAACTTCTGCAATATATGCATAGAGATGCCACTGATTTGCTTTTAATGAATTAAAATTATACATTTCTTGAATTTTTCCTAAAATTATGTTTTTCTACGAAAAAATATTATTATTTCTATATGCTTTTGTTGTTTCCCTTCTATGCTTAAGGTATATGGGGACCGGCATTCATCAAAGTGTCTAGTTTAAATGACAACATTACCATGTAAAGTATAAAATGAGGAGATGAGTGATGTCAATGATTTTTCTGCATATTCTGTCACAAGAAAATGAGGAAGGTTTTAAAAATTCTGCAGTGCTTTGTTGAATTGTGAAACTTGATCAAATTACCAATTTCTTCCCTCTGTGTGTGCGCATTCTGTTTTATCTTATAAGGTGTGGTGTGGGATGTGATCTGTGGTTAACTACTAGGCCAAAGGTCTGTTGGCATTGTACTGTACTGGGATGTTGTTTCTGTGGCAACATCCAATACTGTTATTTTCAATCAGAATTTTAACCATTTCATGGTGCAAATGACAAAATCTTTTGTAGAAATTATATCCGCTTTCCAGACAAAATCCTTACCCAATTTATTCCTCTGCTTTTGTTCTTAGGTCTTTGCATCTGAAATATAGTATCAATTACTGCATGTTCAATTTAGAAATGCTGCTGCCATATACGAGGGATGTGTTATTTATAATCTATGTAATGTTTTCTCTATTTAGATGGGGATAGCTGATGCTATCTTGGATCTTGTAAGTAGTGGGACCACACTGAGAGAAAACAACTTGAAGGAAATCAAAGGTGGAGTTGTTTTGGAAAGCCAGGTTAGCAATTGTTAACTTTTCCGACCTTGATTATTACAATTTGTTGGTTTTACAGTAAAAAAAGCTAGGCATGGGAAATCTGCTTCTGTATTCTCCATTGTTAGGCTGTCTTACTCTGACAATTGAACGCTCTTCAGGCTGTTCTTATTGCAAGCAGGAAATCAATGATCCAACGTAAAGGAGTACTTGAAGCAACACACGAGATGCTCGAGCGATTGGAAGCACATTTGAGGGCGATTGGGCAGTTCACGGTGCATAGTTTATGATTCTCAATCCCCCCTATCTCCACCATCGTCTGCCTTTATTTTCATTCCATTTTCTAATGCTTGTCTTGACAGGTTACTGCAAACATGAGGGGAAACAGTGCAGAGGAAGTGGCTGAGAGAATACTGAGTCAGCCATCATTAGCTGGTTTGCAGGTGTGATATGAATGAAGTATTTGCTTATCTTTCTTCTGCGTTAGCATAAACCGAGGGCTTTGTTATTATGACGTCTTTTGTTACAACTCTTTCCCAATTGTAAGATACGCACTTGATTGTCTGTCTGCAGGGACCCACTGTAAGTCCTGTTTTCTGCAAGCGTGATGGGAAGGTAACTGCAGACTATTATGCCATAGTCATATGCGTGCCTAAGAAGGCATTGTACAAGTCTATACAACAACTGAGAGCGGTGAGTTTTAGAACTAATGAAATTATTATCATTTTTCAAACTGGTGTGAAGATATTTGTTAGCTTGTGGGGTAAAACATACGAGAAAATTATGAGATGAAGGTAGAATGCGTGGTGGTGGCTTGAATGATTGATTCCAGTTATCATTGGCTAGCCACCAACTGCAAGTTTCACCAGAAAATTCTTGTACATTTTTTAAAGCTTCTGCTTATCATGTGGCATTGTATTTGAACAAACTACAATGCTTGCTAATTTCTTGTTCATCTATGATTCTCATGATTTTCTGTTGGCTACATTGCAACAGATTGGAGGCAGTGGAGTTCTTATATCACCCTTGACCTATATTTTCGATGAAGAAACTCCGAGATGGCGTCAGCTCCTATCTGAACTTGGGCTGTAGCCATTTATTACCAATTCATGGAGTCATTAGTGGATGTTTCGTTTTTCAGATTCTGCAAAAGCAGAAGAACATTGAATCCATGGTGAAAGCTGCAAAAGACAAGTATACCGAAATGGAGGACTAGATAACTGAAAATGAGTTTTAGCTTGTTATTCATTTATAGCGGAAACCTTTTATAGATTGAAAATTTTGTAGCAAACCTGCATCTTCTATCTATTTTTTGTTCTCTTCATGACATTGGTAATGACTAGAATAGTGGCTCTGTGGGACTTAAGTTTAACTGCTGTGGGACTTTGCTTCAGTGTTGTAATCTTAATCCTTTTATTTGTGACCTTAATTGCTGCCCAAACTATCTAGTGACCCAAGAAATTTGTCTTAACCAATAATTTTTTACCAGTTTTGCTATTTGTGCTTTAATATTGACATCTAAACAAATTAAACTTAATTTTTTAAATGTAAAGTCACACAATTAAATATTATACAATAATCCTCAATGGCAAAAGAATTTGGTAAAAAATCACTGGCAATTTTCTTTATAAATTTCATACGTTTTTATAATTTATCAAAAGATTCTCTTAATCATCTCAAAATATTTAGTGATTTTTAAAATGATACTAATATTTAAAAATAGCTTTGTTTTGTAACTTAAGCCATTTATACAAATTATAAAGCATATATTAAATTACATTTATTTTGTAATGAATTTTAAATATAGCATAATTTATATATCATTTTTATTGAAAGTTAATTGTATAAAATAAATAGTTATCTTAAATATCATTGTAGAAAAAATAAGATATATTTACAGGGAATGTCTTACCTTTTTCAAACGAGATTAAAAACAATAAATAAATACATTACGATGGCAACCCTAAAATTTCTTAAAAATATACATTTTTATGTAACACTAATTTTCTTAATGATATATTTTTTGCTTGGTTTTAGAATGACATGCCATTTATTTTATTTATTGTTTTATTCTCACTTGAAAAAGGTAAAAACATTCACACTCATTGTATCTTGTTTTGCTAATTATTTTAAAACATTAAACCCACATTTATTTAGATTTTTTCTTACTTTTTTAGATTTAAATTTAATTAAGAGTAAAATGGGAATATTACATGTATATCCTTTTATATATTTTATAGACGTTATAATTTTAATATGTAAAATATGAACATGTAATATACACACTAAAATGATTTTTTTCATTATATATTATTTATAATGTAGTTTTTAAAAAAATTAAAAAATATAATTAAGGATAAATAAGAATATAAAATATGTAGAATCTCTTTATATATTATTATTAAAGATATCGATCTGATAATTGCGTGAAAAAGTGTAGGAAAATGGAAAATTCATATAATTTCATAAAACATTAAGGTGATTAAGGTATTAACATTAAACATTATAATAAATAATTAAAATTAAATGCCAAAAAATTGTGTAATTTAATATTTATATGAATTTATTTTTACAATTTAAAGTCCAGATTTATAAATTGATTTGCTTATAAGAAAAAGGATTTATAATTTAATTAATTTATATACTCCTTATTAGGCACAGTTTTTTTTTTTTTGACGCAAAGAGTTTTTGAAGATTGGGCCTAACAAAGAAGCGGAAAGTGTGAGAAATTAAATTGCGGCTGGTAGAGTAAACAACCGTAAAACCCTTTCCCTCCTCCACCCAAAACCCTAACTCCTCTCTACCTTTCAAAATGAAGGGGAAGAAGAAAACCATGCCGAAAAATGACCTTCCCGAAGAAGCTCCAATTCCATTCGAGAAGGTTCCTTCGCCATCAGTATCTGATTCCGACTCTGACTACGAGGTACTATCCATAACAGATTCTGAATTCATACAACAACTTTGTGTAACTGTGACTATGTACTAATGCGATACGCGTTCTTGCGTGTTCTGGTTGTAGGACTCTTCTGCAGATGACGACGAATCTTCTGTCTCGCTCGATTCTCTATCTGAATCAGAATTGGAGGACGCTTCCCCTGAGAATGGTAGCTCCAGCGATTTAGAAGCTGCAGAAACTGAGTCTTTAGAAGCTGCAGAAACTGAATCTTCTCTTGACGAGGTAAACTACCTTTTGTTCTTAATAACCTAGCATGCTTTGCTAGAAGGCTGTATTGTTGTTGTTACCGTAGGTAATATGAGTAGAAGAAATCTTTGCAGGACATTGTCAATGGTGAAGGCAGTGGAAGTGAGGGCTCTGACCTCCATCAGCAAGGAGCTGAGAGTGACTCCTCCGAGGATGAGGTGATCACCTTCACTGTCTTCTAAAACAGGCGATTTTGCTTCATTCTATGAAGGTGAGTTATGCTTACATCGTTCCTGTCTCTTCTCTTTCGTAGGTGGCTCCTCGAAACACTATCGGAGATGTACCTTTGAAGTGGTACGCGGATGAACCTCATATTGGATACGACATAAAGGGCAAGAAGATTAAGAAAAAGGAAAAGCAAGACAAGTTAGATTCATTTCTTGCAAATGTTGACGATTCTAAGAACTGGTTAGTTTCATATGTCTGCGCTACTTATTTCCTTCATTTCAATTTCCATTATTGTATTCTTTTCTTCTCATAATGCTTGTAAACACCTACACTCAACATTCCATCCATTTACTCAGTACACGCAGAGAGTATGTTACTCAGTATATATCATATTTTCTTTGAGTTGTTACATTTGGTATCCTTTGTAGTATGTTAAAGGCTAAAATTTGAACAAGCACTCTTAGTTTTTAATCCCGATTCTCCTGAGCAGAACAGTTTACTATACATAAAAGAAGGTAAACTGGATAATTTTGAATATAATAAATAGTGAAGAACTCTCATATGAAGCTGGGGAAAATAGCCAATCATTTCTTCAAAATGGGTTCAACCAAATGCACACTAAATATGTCTAACAAAGACTAAAAGTGAAAAGATAGCTAGAATCCTGCATAAGGTAGTTTAAACATCTATGAGGAAGTGGTCCTGAATAATAACCTAGAGTGCTTCTTTGGAATGGAGATATCCTCTAACACAAATCTTTGATGTTTATTTGGAGTTATTATTATTACTACTGTTATTATTCTTGCTGGAGATTCTACATCAATTATATATGACCAAATTCTAATATATAAACGAGTGCAAATCACATTTTATCCACTTTCATAAGATGTTAATATCCTAGCCTATCCTAGCAAGTTTTATTGAGCATGTTGTGCCACCTATAGATATCGAGTTCCACTGATGTTCAGTCGACATGAGGGAGTCTATTGAATATACCACGTCAATTAGAGATATGACATAGTATATAAATGTCTGCAAACCTCATCATACAAATCACTTTCTAATAATTCTAATGCCAAAGCATTGATCAAGGCTCACAATGACATGTTATGTACAGACTAACAGATTCTTATGAATCTGATAAGATAAAACACAAACTAAATCTAATTGAAGCTACTGGAAATCTAAAGATCTAGCAAGTTCAAAAGATAAAGTCAAATCCATATTTAGGATGAAATTCCCAAATACACATTTAAATTCCTTAAGTGTTAACTAACTAGTTGACAGCCCAGTTGATATAACTGATAGAGGCAGGGCTCCTGTTAGAACAGTTGATCACTTGGGGGTTAGTTCAATGACCTGAGAGGCAGGGGTAGATTCATAGCAAAGCATCTCAAGGTAAAACTATCACTTTGGATTGACAATTGAGCGGCCTCACCGTGCTGTTGATTTTGCACAGATCATAAAGGTGGCATTTGGTTTTTTAGCCAATCTTACCCATGGAAAAGTCTTGTCATCATTTCTGTAAAGAGTTCAATCAAACAGCAATTCTCATGATCAGGACATATAGTTTAAGAACCAGAAACTTTTTCTGTGTTTAATTTTTTTAATTTTTTCTATATTGGGCACTTGGTGTTGAACTTTTCTAGTTTATTAATATTACTTTCCTTTTAGAAGGCATATTTGATTTGTCTACATTCTTAAACATTTAAGGCGGAAGATCTATGATGAGTACAATGATGAGGTAGTTGAGCTGACAAAAGATGAAATCAAACTTGTCCGTAGACTGCTCAAGAATCAGGCACCACATTCTGACTTTGATCCGTATCCGGTAAGTGTTAAGTTTCCGTCTTATTTTAATCCTTTAATGTGCACAGTTTTGTTCCTAATTTCATCTCTCCAATGTAATATCCAGGATTATGTTGACTGGTATAAATGGGAAGATTCCAAGCATCCATTGTCTAATGCTCCTGAACCAAAAAGAAGGTTTATTCCTTCAAAATGGGAAGCTAAAAAGGTAATAATTCCTTTGTTAGCTAGTGTGAAAAAATTCTGTCTAGACAATGAAATGCATTTTCTTATCACTCTTAAACTTCCATGATTGTACAGGTTGTAGAGTATGTTAGAGCAATTCGTAAGGGAACAATTACTTTTGACAAACCAAAAGAGGAAGATGGTCCATATCTCTTGTGGGGAGATGATTCTGGTTCAACAGAAAAATCAAATCACTTGGCTTACATTCCTGCCCCAAAGCAGAAATTACCGGGTATTAACCTTGACTTTCATTTTTGAGTTCCAAAATCTATGAATATATAATATTTGTTTTGCTTCTGATTTTGGTGTATCTTCATGGTTGATAATATAACTTCTCTTCCTTTTGTAGGCCATGATGAGTCTTACAATCCGCCTTTAGAGTACATTCCAACCCAAGAAGAGATAAATTCTTATCAATTGATGTTTGAGGAAGACCGTCCCAAGTTTATTCCAAAAAGGTACTTTGTCTCAGGGCAAACGTTCTCCCTCCTTTCTAAAGTATTGAGCTAATAAATGTAACTTTGGTCAGGTTTACATCCATGAGGAGCATCCCTGCATATGAGAATGCTATGAAGGAATCCTTTGAACGTTGTTTGGACCTGTACTTGTGCCCTCGAGTTCGGAAGAAACGCGTGAGTGAAATATCTGTCAAAGAATTAATTTACTGATTTTATTTTTTGCTGCGAGTCTGTGTATAGTATAATTGGTATAATTCGTTCACTGTTTCTTTTCTTTGTGTTTTAGCTTAATATTGATCCTGAAGCTTTAAAGCCGAAGCTTCCGAGTCGAAAGGAGCTCAAGCCTTATCCTACAACATGCTATATTGAGTATAAAGGCCATGAAGATGCTGTTACATCAATTTCCGTCGAAGCTTCAGGGCAATGGATGGCTTCAGGTATGAATGTTGATGATATATATTGCTGTCTCAATTAAGGAGGGATGAAGATGGGTCTCTCATTTTTCTGCTTTCTGCTCAGGTTCAAGTGATGGAACTGTCCGTGTCTGGGAGGTTGAAACTGGCAGATGTCTTAGGCAGTGGGACGTTGGTGAAGCTGTTAGCTGTGTTTCCTGGAATCCTCTGCCTGATATGCATATTCTAGCTGTTTCTGTGTAAGTCTGATTTCATTGGCTATTAAGATTCATATACTTTTTGTTCTAGAAAATTCTTAATTTTTATATACGCCTTGATTGTGAAAATAAATCAATGGTAAATATTTTATTTAGGGGACAAGATGTACTTCTACTGAACACCTGTTTGGGGGATGAAGAATTGCAGAACCGGATTAAGGAGCTTCTCTGGATTGACTCATCAACAGCATCAGATGACTCTGGTCAGTGCTGTTGTCACTTATTTGGTTTTAATCTAAACATTCAATAGAAGGCTCCAAGAGATCCAAACTCTCAAGTTGGCCTTTGAACCCCGACTGAACTTTTAATTGAAAGGGGAGATCAGCTTAAAATTTAAACCTCACTTGGGTCAATGTTGATTTGTTATTTATATCAATGCTTATAATGTTTTATGTCCCATACTGGTGGTTTTTATTTATTTTTATTTTCTAATCATGCCCGAGTTTGCAGGTGATAAAGCACCTAGTGTAAGCTGGCTTAAAGATGACAAACATATGGGTTTAAGGTTAAGGCACTTCAAGGTATTTTCAAGTCTGTCTCCATTTCCATTTTGGTTTGCTTGTTGATTGACTTTCTGTAGTAGTTCGATTAAACATTTGTAGATTTGTTTTTGCAGACTGTTACTGCTGTAGAATGGCACCGGAAAGGCGACTACTTTTCAACAGTGATGCCAACAGATATCCTTTTTAAGTGTTTCCTATGAGCTATTTATGCATACCTCATTTTTCATTGGTTTTTTGCTTTACAACAATGGCCACATGTCTCTGGTGATGATTGCTTATGATTTTTTCTTTATTTATATTTTTGTTATACTGTTGACTTTTTTATTTTTGGGGGTATGCACATAAATGTGCACGTGCTTGCATTACACATATTAGTGCAATATATCTTGATGGTAATCTTATTTTGTTCAACACAGCACAAGGCATGGCTGGCTTTTGACTTCAATTAGCACACATATAACCTTTTAGACTTGAGGTGCTATTTGTCATGTTATCCCACCTGTTGCATGCCATGTATCATTAATGGCTGTGTTTAGTATGTGTGTTCTTTATCTGTGGAACTTACTGGAAACAAACTGTACTCAACTATTGATTACCAACTTTTTAGCTGATTTATTTCCTTGAGTGAATGAAATGAAATTTATAGGGATATAAATATACTAAACTAAGGGTTGGTTGGTTTTTTCCTTGACAATTTCCTTACGTGAGTCCAGAGCAGTTTTGATACACCAGTTATCCAAGAAGCTTACACAAAAACTTCCTTTCAAGTTACGTGGACTTGCTGTTAGGTCAACTTTCCATCCATCCCGTTCCATCTTTTTTGTTTGTACAAAAAAGAGTGTCCGTGTGTATGATTTATTAAAGACTAAGGTCATAAAAAAGCTTGATACTGGGCTTCGTGAAGCCTCATCTATTGCAGTTCATCCGGGAGGTATGATTATTGTTATAAAATTATATTGTAATCACTTCCTCTTCTACTCATAAAATGCAGAAAATTACATATCATAATTGTTTATCTGTATGCATTTCATGCAGGTGATAATTTAATTGTGGGTAGCAAAGAGGGCAAGATGTGTTGGTTTGACATGGACCTTTCATCGAAACCATATAAAATTCTTAAGTAAGTATTTTTTTTTATCTGCTAATTGAAGGCAATGCAAACTCGTTACATTTTTTTTTTGCCAGAGTAGCTCTCTGCTTGCTAATGCACAACTTTTTATATAGTACGAACTATAGAGCTTTCTGAATGGAGGAAATAATTTACCTTAGGTAGAAACAGTAAGAAGTTGATTGACCTGTGGGAAGTTCTATTTGTATTTTAAACTATACTTTGGTTACCAATTTGTGTGATAACAGATTAGAAAATTAGCTAAGGAAGTGAATGTCAACTTATGTTGATGTTATATTATGGTAATAGCTCCTGCACCCTCATTATTTGAGTTTAAAATATAATTTCCTGTTAAATTGTTAAAGTTATTGTTTGAACTTTTAAATTTATTACAACATGATGAGTTCACTTTGTGTTAGCAAGGCCAATTCATGTATATAGGTTCAAAATCTCATTATTTGAAAAACTAAACTAACAGGGTGTAGAGAACATAAACAGAACTATGGGTTATTTTTGTATTGGTTAATGAGCTTTTAGTTATTTGTAAATAATTTGGTAAGAAACCTCATTTTCTGTTTTAATGTCTATACACAGATCAGTTTTAATAATTTTATTGTTTCAGGTGTCACCCAAAAGACATCAACAATGTCATCTTTCACCGCTCGTATCCCTTATTTGCTTCATGTTCAGATGACTGCACTGCATATGTTTTTCATGGAATGGTTTATTCTGATCTGAATCAAAATCCCCTTATTGTTCCTTTGGAAATTCTCCGTGGTCATACCAGTTCAAATGGGAGAGGTGAGACTTTGGCTATTTATGATATTTTTATGTTAATAAATTTTAGGTCCAAATTATTTTTTAAAAGTTCAGACCAACTTTAAAAATACGGGTCAAGTGTTTTAACTATCAAATCAGTTTAGGATAGTACGATCAAAGGAGCCAAGATGTTGTAGCCTTGTATAGGAAGGGAAAAAAACAAGGCAAGCATTTGAAAACTATAAAATCAGATTAGGATAGTACTTGGTAGGAGGATCAAAATATCCAAAATATAGGATTTTTTATAATGGCATGGTCTTGTCTACATATAAATGGGATTATCGTGATACTACTTGCTGCTTTGGTTCTAGATGATTGATTCATTAGCTAGGCAGCAAAAAATAAAAATAAACATTCTCTGAATGATTCATCCAACCAACCAATTGATTGGCCTTAGTTTTCACCTTTACGTCATATGGTCTTTGTAGATGTAATTTGTTGACATGGTTGCCATTATTTGATAAACCAACCCTGAGTGTGTGGTTGATGGTTGCCCATTGTACATATTCTTATCTGACAATGCATTCAATAATTACATACATGCTAAATACTTCTTCATCTTACTTGGAAGTTGTCTGCATTGCAGGGATACTGGACTGTAAATTTCACCCTAGACAGCCATGGTTATTTACAGCTGGTGCTGATAAACTGATCAAACTTTATTGTCATTAATATAAATACGGAAATACAGGCGTGTGATTGGCGGATAAAATCTAGGATGGTGGCGACCAATTTTGTTCCTCATTTCTTAAATAGAAAGCACTACAAGGCAAAATGAAGGGCACCCGAGTAGTGAGTTTATTGCTTTTTTTTTTGGACTGTTTTTGTTTTCCACACATCTATTTGTCTTTCTAAAATTTTTAGCCGAAATATCACTCCTGGAATTCATATCCACAAAAACCTCTCGCGGTTGGAATAGAACTGCAATTTTGATGTAACATGTTAGGCATGAGAAACCAATTATTCCAAAATTTTAGGGGGATTGAATATGGCATTCTGTTTGGTTGTATTATAGTTAAAAAAAACATCGAGTAATGCTGTTTACAGTTTGTGTACTTAAGAAAATGTCAATTACTCAGTTTGCAGTTTCGACGGTGTAGTGAGACTTCTCGCAAAAGAAATGAGCCCAATTATTTCCGTCTTATGAAACATGAGAGGGTATTTCTTCCTGCACCCGGACATTTTTCTTCTTGCACCCCTATATTTTTTCTTCTTATATCCTTACATTTTTCTTTCTTTCTGCATCCCTACATTTTTCTTCCTGCACCTGTACATTCTATGCAATACCAGAATAAGGGGTAAAATGTGTTTGTGTTTTGGAATAGGAAATCTGGGAGTCAAAAAATTATTTCAGAATATTTTGTTCAGAACATATTTTTTTAATTTTTGAAATGGTAAATCTGGAATTCATAATTTTTTTTAGAAAATAGGTTCTGAAAAGAGAAATCCGGAAGACATTTTTAAAAGGGTTAAAATAGTCTTTTCTGAAAATGATCGGTGTAGGAAGTCATTTGGGGGTGCAGGGAGAAACAGCCAACATAAGAAATGAGGCCACTACTAAATTTATTTTATTGCTTAAGCTCTGCGTAATTTTCTTTAAAATTGCGTTGCAGTAATTGCTCTAGTAATCATGCTTGTATTTTTGTATTTAACATTCACGTTGCCAAAGGGGGCTTCTTACTCTTCTTTGCGTAAAGTTTTACATCGTGTTAACAAAGTTCAATGACAGCATTATATCAAATGATTGTTCTGAATGAAGAAAATTCACAATTTTGCTTATGAAAAATGGGGGATTAACTAAAATTTATTTTAGAATCGAGTAATCTGAAGGAGTAAGGTGTAACTCGATTATTATGCATGTGCATTCTTCATTTCTCAGTGGTAGCCTGATCAACATTGCATTAAAATAGAAGTAATGTGTTAGGATATACGGAGTTCATGAAGATAATTAGAATATCAATGGATTAGTTTGTTGGTTGGAGGGTTGATTAAATATAATAGGGGAAAATCTTTTTTGTTATTATAAATTGACCATTGGTTCTTTTTAAAGGGAAAATCTTCAATACAAAATTTTCTTGATGTAGAATTACTAAAAAAGCAAGATGGAGATTTAACCATCAAGATGGGTGGAACATCAATGACTTAAAAGTTCTTGAAGGCCCATTTGTTGAGCGAACCTTTATCATTAACCTTAATTGCAGGCAATTTCTCCCCTCACCATATCATTTAAGATATGCGCCTAACACAATTTAAAACTCAATATTGGCTTCATTTTTGTTTACGGATACAAAAATATGAAAGTGAATGTATATTCTCCATAAGGTAATTTTCATATTTTATTTAAGTTTCTGGATGGTTATATTCATAATGAAGTTAAGAATTCTGGATTTTCATATTGAGAATTATGTGCAATAAATGGTGTTAAAGATCGAGACCTGAAATTCATTTATATTTGCTTACGAATCTTATATCTGGAAGGTCATTTATGTTGTCCAGATAAATTTCCGGATGATGAAATCCATAAGTAACATTAGTTGTGGACTTTGTATTTGAAATTTTGTGATTTGACTTACGAATTTAAATATTTGGAAAATAAAAAAAAAAATTATTAAAGACAATATGAATATTTTTCTTGAGTATGTTGGGTGCCGATTTGAAGATATGTTGCAGGGAGAATGAGCCTTAATTGCATCTGTGATTGATAGGTTGGTAATGGAGCCAAAAGTGAAGCTTAAGAGGTAGTGATGTTATACTCCCATGGCTAAAAAGCAACACAATGCTTTCAATAAAGGTAAAATCCCCAACTTCCATCCAACCTTGGGACAAGTTTGAAGAATCATAGAAGACACACATTTTTTGTTATTGTAAATTAAGAACCGACACATTGAGAAATGAGGGCAAAAGTATTTGTATCCACAAAAATATCCTTAATTTTAAATAAAAATAATGTATTCGGAAGTTATTTTTTCTGAATATGTTTTCAGATTTTCTTTTGGAACGTATTTTTTTCATTCCAAAATTATTTACTGGAATGAAATTTTGATTTTTGTTCAATAATCTATTTTGCATTTGCTTTTTTTTAAAAAAAGTATTTTTTTCAATTTTAAATTTTAGATTTTCATTTACGAAATGAAGGGTATTTTGGAAAAATTAAAATGTATAGAACCAAGTGACAATTGAAACGTGAATTTGAACAACATTGATTCATTTTTCACAATTGAAACGTGGATTTGAAGTTTAAGACACAATGAAATTGAGAGTTATGAACTGTCTAATCAGCTGAATGCACATTTTGAATCAGGACCACTTAACACTTCATTTTACTTAACTAGGAGGATGGATGAAAAAAAAAAGATGGTTGATGGAAAGTGAAAAGAGAAATAATTTGAAAAAAAAAATGATAAATTAAATACTATTTCTCATTTATTTCTACTTATTTACCTTCTCATCTCTGTTCAATCTAACAACTCTGTTTTTTCATTTATTTTCATTTCACCTCTTTCTCTCTTATCAAAGAAACTACACTGTGGACAATATTAGAAAAATATATATATTCAGCCACTTTATTGTTTAAAAGAAAATATATATTTGAAAGAGTAAAATATTGTTTGTTTGAATGTTTAATATGAAAGTTTTTATTAAAAAAAATAAAATTGTTTGATTGAAAACCTGGTTAATGGAAGTACAAAAATATCACGATTTAAAACATTAGTTAGAAACATAACAAATAAATTAAACTATAGTTTGATTACAATAGCAGAACCTTCATCCACTGTAAAAGCGTGTGAATATCGATTTTCATAGTAAAAAAACATTTGACAACATATACTATACATCACATGTAACACTTTATTTGTGTTAGTGTTGTACATGAAAAATTACAAGAATGCCATGGTAGTTCTATTCTTCTTTGGAACTAAACTATCATAAAAGCTGAACAGCTGCTATGACAGGTATTTTTTCTCGCAATTTCTGTGTAACAGCTACACGCACGGTCATGACACTAGCAGCGGGGCCTGTGATTCTGACCTTTACTATTGGCTCATCAATGGCCACCAATTCAAGAGTTCCATCAGCAGCCCCTACCAAGTAGGGCCTTATTTCCTCAAGAACCTGAACCAGTAAATAAAAACATTAAATTCTTCGAACATTTCACTTCATCCTAATGTTACAGAAATTACATGATTCATTTAACAGTCTTGCTTCATATATAATGACATTATTTTTCATACAATGACTTAAAAAGATAGAATAAAGTTCTTTTGTCCCATTTCTTACAATCAGTAAATAAGAATGTCAGGTATTGACAGATATACAGCACTTTCAATACAACCAACGAAAAGAAACATAAGCTTACTATGATCTTAGACCAGTCTCAATAACCACAATCCTATGCATATAAGATACGAAAAACAACATGTAACGGTTTAACAACCTAGCGGGATAAAGCATCTTTCTTATACTGAAATTCAGAGCTTGATATTGAGGCCTAAACCTCCTTTTAACAGCTAGTAGTTAAACAGAAATCTCTTTCCATCAAATAAACAGTGTACAGAATTGAGCAACATCTAAGGTAAAGACTTCCATTCCATGTACAATTGATTTTGTATCAAATTGACGGGAGTCACAGGAGGGGGGTTTGGTTTCTAGCTAAACCACCTTTTGCTTGGAAGGTCTTGATGTGTGTAAATTTTTACTAAACTTATCAACAAATAGCTAAAGCATTCTTCACGAGAAATGTAACTTTTTCCCATATGGTTTGAATTCCACAGATGATTTCCATCTCTAACGTGTTTACAGTGTAATTTATATTAGTTACCAACATTTATTATTCATTTATTTTTTGTTAGATTTGTATACCAGCTGTATTGTTTCGAAGAAATCCCAAGAAACATAAAAAAAAAAAACTATACAATTTTATCCCCCTTGGGTGATTTTTTTTGTTCAAATAGGTCCCACTCAATCACTATTTGCATATTCATATCCTCTACGATGTACTGTTTCCCTCGCAAGTCCCTTGCTGTATGAGCACACCTGTACTTGTGTGTAGCCATTTGAGAAAATAAAATATTCTTCAAGTTTTCTCAACAAACAACAAAGAAATCATTTGAAATATGAATAATCCAGGAGAACCAGTGAAGTATATATATAATCTTCATAGAACACAGAACTAACCTTTTCTATGTTTTCTTCATTAAGCTCAAGACCAGTTTCTTCATCAGCTATTGGTTCAACTGCCACTATTTCAGGGATCTTCTCCATTAATCGACGCTCAATGCCCATTTTCATTGTTGTAACAGAACTCGGACAAGAACCACATGCTCCCTGTAGTTTCAACCGCACAACATTGCCATCAATTTCATGTAAAGCCACATTTCCACCATCTGCAATGAGATACGGTCGAATTTCATCCAATACACTTTCTACATTTTCAGCCGTTAATGGAAGCTCCACTGCTGGATTCGGAGTAGCAACACATTTTACTGCTCAAGCATAAAATTAACATGAGATTCGGTTTCCCAATTGTCATATAAACAAAAAGTCTGAAGCTGAATTTGAAATTAAAGGAAGCTGTTGAGACTGTGCCTAGAATAACTGCAACATAGATGTTTTTTATTCAATTTGTTTTTATATTTAATTGTGTAGATGTTTTAGTTATTGAAGATCTGATCATAATTTACCAATATTTATGTAAAAAAATGTGGGATATTATGATATGCAGTTACTTTCCTGCTCTATTAAATGAGCAAATCAATAAAGTATAAATCATTTTCTCCAATTATATTATACATCTTTTAATTTATTGAGTGTTATTTCAGCAACAAATTGGTATCAAGATCCTCTTTCTCTCACGGATGTGTGAGCTGAGAGAAATACCAATGGAGGGATATGAGTTATGAGCTACAAGGATGATCAGACATATTGAAGCATTGGATCTTTGCGAGGCAGTAGAAAAAAATTAAGATGTTCTTGAGTTTCCCGAAAATCCAACCGTGGCTCAAATGAAATGTCATAAGGAGAGGAAGACAAAAAAGGAAAAGGAAAAAAATTGTCTTGTTTCTTCTATGTCAAAATTTATTTTTAGAAGAATTATGAATTTCAAAGAGATTTGAGATTATCTCAAGAAAGAATCCTCCTCTGTGAAAGAAGCAAAGGCATGCAAGTGCTTAACTTGGCTAAAGAATTCAAGATGTAGAGCATGAAGGAGACAGAAACAATTAAAAGCTATGTTTATCAGATGAAGAGTATAGCAAATAAAGTGCAACTTCACAGGAGGCCCTTTCCAGATGTAAAAACTGTTCATAAAAGTCCAGGTGAAGCTACATTATATGTGAAAATGACAGGTGAATTAATTATAGTTTCTATTTATGTTGATGACCTCTTTGTGCCAGGCTCTAATGAAAAACTAATGATGGAGTTCAAAGGTAAAATGCTCCAAATGTCTGAGATGACAGATCTTGGTTTAATGTCATTTTTTCTGGGAATGAAGATAAAACAAGAAAAATACGGAGTCTTGATATGTCAAAAAAATATGCAAAAGAAATTGAAGAAGTTTTACATGGAGAATTGCAAAAGCATTGATACACCAATGAACCAACATGAAAAATTGAGCAGAGATAATGGAGCTGAAAGGTAGATGAATATCATTACAAAAATATAATTGGTTGCCTAATGTATCTTACTGCAACAAGACATGATATCATGTTTCCAGAATTGTGGGATATGTTAAGGGAACTATAAATTATGGCATTGAGTTCACTAACTCTCAAAATTTTCAATTTCAAGGATATTCTGATAGTGACTGGGTTGACTCTGTTCATGACATGAAAAGCACACTGGGTTATTGTTTTGGCTTTGGTACATGTATATTCACATGGTGTTCAAAGAAACAAGACATTGTGGCTCAAAGTACAGCGGAGGCAGAATATGTGGCAGCCAATGCAGTTGTGAATCAAGCTATTTGATTAAGGCATATACTTGCTAATTTACATATGGAACAAAAGAAACCTACACATATTCCTACATAATCAAGCGACCATTTCCATTTCAAAAAATCCTGTTTTCAATGGCATGGTAAGACTAAGCATTTCAGGAACCAAGTTTCTTTTTTAAGAGAAGCACAAAGAGAAGATGAAGTCAAATTACTTTACAGCAAAACTAAAGATTAAAGTACAGACATTTTAACAAATGCTCTCCCAAAAGATAGATATCCTTTATTCAATTTGCTTTTATATTCAATTATTTGAATTTTTTAGTTGTTGAACATAAGATCATAATTTATTAATATTTATGCTTAAAAACATGGGATATTATGATATGCAATTACTTTCCAGCTCAATTAAACGAGCAAATCAATAAAACATAAATCATTCGATCCAATTGTATTTTACATCTTCTTCTTTTAATGTGTTGAGTATTATTACAGCACCAGACAAACTAAGGTGGCACGAAAATATTTTGTATTTTCATTTTCTCCAAATACATTACATTTTCAACTTACTACGATTAAATAGCATTTGCGTATTACGTTGAAATTTAGAAAGTCAGCAATTGTAATTCCTCCTACTACAGAGCTTTGAATCTGACAAATTCAATTAGAAGAATCTAGAAAAGTGCAGAATTTCAGAGAGATTAACCAAGGGTGCGTGTAGAGCGCGGTAAATGAATCCGAACAGAAGAACGCATGAACCTGAAAGATGCATGGCGACCGAAGAACCTGGTTCCCTGCGAAACAAAAAATTGCATTAGAAAAAAAGAGGGTTATTCGAAAATAACAATCGAAAGAAGAAAAGAAGAACCTTGTTGGAAACGAAGGGACGAGAAGACGAAGGAAGTTGTGGGGCTCTGCAGCAGGATTGAGTATTCAGCACCACAACTTGCATCCTTGTGGTGTCTCTTCTTCTTCTTCTTCACAATTTCTTGCACAATCTCTTCTTCTTCTTCACAATTTCTAGCACAATTTCTTCTTCTTCCTCTTTGATTTCTTCTCTTTCTTCCACAAATGTTTCTCTCTGTCATCAAATAAATAATTTTATATCATTCTTTAAATAAATTAAAATTAAAATATGTTACGGCTCTTCATCCAGCTTCCTTCTTTTTGGGCCTCCTGTCTAAGCCCATCCTTTTCTGTCTGTTACTTTACGGCCCACTTAAAACAATAATAATGGTAAATTCTTCTTTCACCTCCATAGCTTCTTCCTTCACCTTCATATTTTTTATTTTTTTTTACTTTCAACAATATTATTTTTAGTATGGTGGAGAATTTGGTGCATTTTTCTTTATTTTCAAGTGATGGTAGTTGTCTGTGGTGGCTTGTGGTGAATGTTGATAGTTGAGATAAATTTTATAGTATTTTTTATCAATGGTGATTGTGTTTTCATTCGCTTATAGTACAATCCATAAGTTATACAAAAAATCAGTATGTAGTATCAAACTCATATCTTCGCACTGTAGAATAAGCTTTTGATTTTGAGGGTTCAGAATTTGCTTCAGGTTCTATTAATTCACTTTATGGAACCATTGCAAGTGCGACAAGATGTTGTTTGAAGAAAAACTTCTAACTACTAGTGACTCAAGCTTTCGAATAGATGTGAATTTATTTTATGAAATAAATTAAAGTATGTCAAATGATGAAACTCTTCTCTCAACATTATTATTCTAATATTTTTATTCATATTATTTAATTATAAATTTATTATATATATTTATTTCTAAATCCATTATATTACGAGTTATTTTTTTATCAACGAAAAATAATAAATAAATATGAACCACCATTTCATATGTGGTCAAAACCTTATACATCTTAAAAGACCTACAAAAACAACAATAACAGCTCTTCACAAACAGCGGAAGGAATCACCATCCAACCTACCATTGATAATTTGTTTTTAATTGAAAATATACAAACCAATGAATCAAGACACCAATCAAAAAATAAAATAAAAACGAAATAAACTTTGGAAATAACCCAATACCATACTTTCAGTTGAGTAAAAAAGAAAATTTCAAAATAATCCATCACTCTTGAATAATTTTCAAATTATCATTTTCTTAATTTTAAGTGGATACATACATAGGAAGCTGAACTTGTAGAAACAGAAAAGAGAAGAAGAATGGAAGAAAGACATAGATAGATATCAGAAAGGAGAAGCATAGAGAGGATTGTGATGATTTGTAGTGGAAGATGATTTTCTCCAGAAGAACAAATCCCCAACAAGAGGGATGATAGGTTTCTGTTTCCTCTTTTTTTTGCTTCCAAAAACATGGTCCTTTTCTCCCAGACTCAGAATGTGGCCCAAGCTCTGCGACTCCCCTGTTTTTCCTCTGTTCTTCCCATCTTCGCTGATCTCGAACCTCACCGTCTTGCTCGGGGTCGCAGCCGCCGCCTTCCCGGCGGCGGCCGCCTCAGCCTGAGCCAACTTGGCCATGTTTTTGTGAAGCTGCGCGTTGAGCGTTGCCAGCGCCACCTCTGTTTCGCTGCCTCTTTCTTTGAGCAGCTTCAGCTCCACCTTGGTTTTCTCAAGCTCTGCCTCCAGCTTCTTTATCACATCAACGAGGTTGCCATTGTCTTGGTGAGTTTTCTTCATTGGAGACGGTGATGGAGACGGTGTCTTGGGTGGAGTGTCCGGTGAGAAGGGCTTGGGAGAGTAGAGTTCTCCGAGGAGGAGGCGTTGGCCGAAGATGGCGACGGCTTCTTTGACGGAGGAGAAGGGACGAGAGGTGTCGACGGTGGAGGTGAAATGGGAATCCATTGTTGGAAGATGGATTTGGAGAAGAGGGTGTGAGTAATATTTGAGGATGATTTGTTGGGTCCATTGTTGTTTCTTTGCTTCCACTTCAGTGTTCATAGATATTGGAATTAGCTCACAACAGAAACATGAAACACATCCATCATCTTATGTCCTTTTTTTAAGCCTAAGACAGATACAACGTTTTCTGTTGTTGTGTTTGAACATGACTGCCAAACTAACCACCAACAAACTATCTTTGATGCAAGAAAAATCATATCATTTTCTTTTTCTTCTCTCCTTAAAAATAAAGTTTTGGTTTTTAAATTCTTGTTGCTTTTGTTGGAATCCAGATGAACTAGATCGACTAGACTAGAGATTACAATATTTCATAATATATAAGTGGATGTAAATTTCATCTCATAAGTCGATTTTATGAGTTCAAATTAGTTTAAAATTCACTTTTTAATATGATATTAGAATTCTTTCGAACCTATTGTTTGTTAGGTTATTGAGCTGTTATCAGATCACTCATAAAATACGATCACACACGAGTTAAACATTATGACATTTCATAATATATAAGTGATTGTAAATCTCTAATTTTATGAAGTTGAGGTAGATTAAATTCACGAGAAAGTAGGTTAAATTCACGTTCTACTGGTGTGTTATGTTCGTATAGGGTTGGTGAATATATGCTTTTGAATGATTAACCCAATCTTTGAAGTAACTAAATCAGAATTAAGCTTATGGTCATGTCATTCATAAACAAATGGTATATGGATCAACCAAACACCTTTCAGTTCAAGTTGATGTGATTTTCTTTTCTGTTATAAGATATGTTCTTCTTGCTTCACAACATTCCATAACAAATATTTTATATTAAAAACAAATATTTTTTTTAATAAAATATTTAAATTTTTTCTTTAAGCAAAGGATTTTTCGAGCTTTCTGAAAATTTATATATCTTCCAATCCATCCTCTTCACATTTATTTCTGAATTTAATTTCAATATATAAAAATATGAACTCTTATCTATTTGCTCAAAATACAGAACAATATGTAAACTTAAAAGAATTTCTATATAATTCTTTAAAAGCAATTATTTTCACTTTAATGATAAAAGGATCCTTCTTCAAATTATATATTTCAATCATCCTTTCTATTCAACTTATTTTGAACAGTATTTTTCCTAATGTGCTTTGAAATGAGCTTGTTTGAATTACTATCTTAGTTTGTAGATAAAAAAATTTCCTCTACATTATGCATTCATAGATATTCAAATTTTTGTTCATGGATTTCGATTAAGTCACATTATATAACATAATTAAGGTATATTTCAATCAAAATATTTTTTTTAGTAATTATATTTTTTCTACAGTAAATTTGATCTCTTTTCTTTTTTCTTTTGAATTTGGAAAACTTATAAATCCTAAGGTTAAATTTTTGAAAGCTGCATAAGTTTAGTATCTATATTTTTTATATTTGGGAGTAGCTCTGCAACATGTTACCTCCATATGATGTGATTCAAAAGTATTGGAATGGATACAAGTTATATGAAATTATAATATAACTAGAATTAATAGATGTTGAATGAAGTCATATGCAAGTTAAATGGTCTATTTTTTCGTTTAATTTGAATTAGGTCATATGCAAGTTAGTATTCAAATTTTATTTTTTTTAAATGGTTATAAGATCATATAAAGTTTTTTATTGGTTTTTTTATTATTTATTATTTTGCTTATTTGTTATTGGTTTGTTATTTATTTTTTTTGTTTGTTTGTTAAGTCATTGTTTGAACAACGCTCAAGCGGTGATTACTCATTACTTGCATTGAACATTGCCACTTAAGAGACGTTATAATCACTCAATCAATAGTTTTCATAGTCCAAGTTATAACATGTGACTTAAACAAAAGAGTTCTCGAAACAACTATTTTTCTCCTATAACTCTCGTATCTTAAACAATAAGTTGTCACATGAATTTTGTTTGTTTTTAAAAATTGGTCAAGTGTGTAACATGACGCTTAAATAACGAGGAGTCGGTGTTGATTATTTATTATAAAACAAAACAGAGATGAACAAAAGAGTAGAAAGGAATATTAAGATCAAAACAAATAGTCGAAATATATACCAGCAGTACACTCAATCTAGGTCTCTAGCTAAAGAGAGAAAGAATCAATCAATCAATACTGAAATCATAACATACAAAGACAAAATAAAGGTGATCCACTTATAAAGAGAAACAACTAAGAATTAGAAAAGACACAATTAATATCATGATCCTTCTATAACTCCGGTATCCATGTCCTTTAATATTCTCGCTTCTCAATAACTCTTATCGCTCAATTGATAAATTGTAACTCACGTGATGAAGATCAAGATCCAAAACTCTGAAAATGTTATAAATATTTAATGACTTATACTACAGTTCACTTCCCTCAAGTGATAGTGCCACACTTTAATGATAAACGAAATTGTGTTGATCACCCATGCAACAAGTGAACAGTTAAACGAGGGAGGAAGATATCGTATCAATTATCTTTCTTCCATCCTCTAGTGCTAATGTCACTCAAACAACATAAAATTTACTCAAATGACATATATGTAGTGGTTTTGGTTATTATATTGGTAAGGTCAAATGGACATATGTTAATAACGTATTTTCATTGTATATAATTTTAATTATATGTGTTTGAATGAGTTGCATATGAATATATGTGATGATAAAATACAATGAGATGTTATATGATGAATGAGTGTGCACATTAGTATATGTAGTGTGGAGTATATACAATGATAGGGTGACTTATTATGGTCATAAAAATTTATAAAAAATAAATTATTTTGACTTTGCTGATAATATAAATTATAAGATTAAGATATTATGTGATGAAATTTTGAAAGAAATTTCTATATTAAATCTTATAAAATTAGTGTAATAACTCCTTTAACATAACGAACTTAGGTAAATTTTAATATCATGAATCAAATCAAATTAAATACTTTATATAATTTTTCGGAGAACTTTAAATACGACAAATAATTTTCATTGAAAATTTCCATAATCTTAAATAAAGAATTAAAGGTAATTTGATATTGTGATTATCTATATTTATTATACGATAATGATGTACAATATACATGATTTTATACACATTGAGAGGTACAATGTTTGTAAAGAATACTTCACCCTTTTCGTGATATTAACATCGAGATGACCTATGGTAGTATTTTATATATAGTTTTTTTTTTTTTTTATATTTTACGTATTATTTTGGGAATTTAAAGTTCTAAATGCTGTATAAAAAGTATTTTACGAGTATTATAGTTTTGATACACAATTTTATTTATCAAAGTAGGTGAATATGTAAAATAAATATATCTTTTGAGTACAATTATATATTTTATCTTAAGGATATCTATAATTTAGTCATTATTTATCTTAACATGAAAATGTGATATAATATTTATTTAATCTAAAATGATATAAAATATGAAAAATGTATTAATAAATAGTTATTGTTTGGTTGTATCTGAGTTTGAGAACACATCAGAGCTCACAGCATCGTTGCGGTCGTCAATGGCAAATCCAACTCTCTCATCTTTCTGTTTGGGACTTCTCTGCGTTCATTGGCTCTTCGTTGCCTTTGCGAACGCCGATTCCCATTTCGAAGGCTTCGAACCAGAAGACGACGATGACATCGAAGACGCTTCAATCGATCCCGCATCTCTCCGCTCACCGCCGCTCTCCGACCCCACTCCCCTCGCCGCCGATCCCACTCCGCAACCTCCGCCCTCTGATATCCCCAAATCTCCTCCCGCCACCACCACCACCGCCTTCGATTTCTGGGACGACGACGAATTCGAGGGCGTTCCCGTCGAACACTCCGCTCCCGAGCCTCCCTCCGATCCCAAATCCCCTGAAAATGTCACCGCGTCTCAAACCCCTCCAATCCCTAACGCTCCACGCTCCTTCACCGTGGAGATCCTCTGCGGATCCTTCCTCGTCATGTTCGCCATCAATTACTTCACCGGGAAGCGCGAGAACGAGAACATCGCGCTCTCCTGGGCCGCGCAGTTCGCCGCCAAGGACTCCATCTTCGAGAAGAATTTCAGCCTTCTAGGGATCGGCGACGGTGGCGACGACGCGCCCTTGCTGCTGAAGGAAGGGCAGACGACGTTCAAGTTCTACGCCAGCGGGAGAAGGTACTGCCAGGGGCTGTTGGCGACGCTGGAATTGAAAAGCAGGCACGATCTCATCGCGAGGATCTACAACATGATCGTGCCCTGCAGGGACGAGATCGCGTTCGAGGTTTACATGAACGACGACGCCATGGATCATGTGGTTTTCGCCATGGCTAAGAAGAAGGCTGCCAAGGCCATGCACAAGGACGTGAGGGATTTGCAGAGGTTCGGCAGCGTTCTCTCTCCTCCCACTGCCAGGAAGTGGGTTGCTGATGACCTCGCTGTTATCTCCGAATCCAAGGAAGTCGCTGCTGATTTTATCACCGATGCCGTCATTGATCAGGTTCCCTTTTCTTCTTTCAATTACCCATGTTTCTTTTCATGCTATTTTATTATTATCTTTTTTTAATCTCATTTCAGTCAGATTCGTAGAGGGGCTTATCAAAATAAGCTCTTTTTAGGTGGCTTCATAGTTATGCTTGAGAATAATTTTTTGTTTGTTAATTCTTATTGAATAAACGCTCAATTAATTTGTTTATGTAAACTCGCCCTTAGAAAGATTCGAATGCGATGAACTTATGAATAAGTTTTCATGTGATAAATTCTTAATAAATTAAGTGCCTTATTAATTTTTCACGCTTGTGTGCCCCATTATTAGAAGCTTGACTGTGTATGGAGGTCAGTTGTCACAGGTCGCATCATCTTTCTAGTTTCTAACTTCACCGAGAGATTGAATTGAATATAGAGAAAGGGGTAGAAATATATCTTGTTGGTTGATTTTGTCTTGAGCTATTTATAACTCAGTTGCTGTACAATGATTTTTTCTCTCACATTCCAATTGATACTTCCTAAAGCATGCACCCTTTCTTAAGACCAAGGTCCAAAAGCTTTAGAACATTATACATTATTGACTAATACTACCTTTTCGATCCAACAAATAACCTAGTTATGTTATACTTCCCCTCAGGATTCCCTTCTCGTTGTCACTCTTTTATTTCTCCTCACTGACTGTTTGGCAATAATAATTATATGAAGAGCTAGATCAATCTTTAGGTTTGCTGCTTGGCTATCCTCTAGGCCAAGGTGAAAGTCTGAGTTTCGAGTTTCAAGGCTGTTGAAATTATGAAGTTTTAGCTACTGGAAAGAGAATAGAGAGAAGACAGGTTTTGTATACAAAATTTACTGCGTTGGTGTGTATACAAAATTTATAGCACTAACTCTTGTTTATACTAATCAATGCCCTAATTAGTTAGGAATACAAATTATAAGATAAATAGACATGTCAGCCAATCCTGGGTGATATTTCAAATAGGAGAACTGATCCTAGTGGGTAACTTAAGATACTCTAAGATGTGATATTTTTATATATTCTCCCAGGGGAAGGTTTATGATGCACCGCCACATGCAGCTAAGGATGGTGATTGGCTATGTATGGAAGAAGTAAGTGTGCCTAGGAATAACTTAAGATACTCTAAGATGTGACATTTTTATATATTCTACCAAGGGAAGGTTTATGATGCACTGCCACATGCAGCTAAGGATGGTGATTGCTGATGCATGGAAGAACTATGTGTGCCTAAGAATAGTGTTTGGGAGCGTATCTGGACTTTGGTGATCCAGAGATTTTGGGGACTAGTAGATCGGTGTATAGAGGTTTTGAGGGTGGTGGTCTTGATGGAAAAATTGTCTGAAATTTTTCTGTTGGTGTCATCAATTACAGGAGAAGTCTGAAGCAGGTTGGAAACTTTCGGTGTGTTTGTTTTCCCTCTCACTTCTTGGTTTTAAGAACCGTTTTCTAGAAAAAGATTATTCTATTCAGTAATCTATTTCTCACCTAAATTCTATTAAATTTTAAAAATGATTTTCCAAATAATTGTTTTAAAAAGAAGAAACAGCTTGGAGATATTTTATTTGTTCTTCTGTTTTCTCCTGTGTTTGGGAGCTATATTACGGGAGAGCCAGATTTGGAGCAGTCCAAGGATTGTTACCTCGGATTGAAGGAGAGATTAGAGAGAAGAGTGACTTTGTATGTGTATTTATTTATGTATGTGTAACCTCTAGCAGCATCATTAACATTAACCTTGATCCATATAACTTCAAGCATGATCCACTCAACTTGTTTAACTCTAATACCTTTGGGTGTTCTAATCTGAACATTAAAAAAATTTCAAAATACAAGGTCAATCATATCATTATTCATATACTTGTGTGTGTGTGTGAACTCTCATGAAGATTCCCCCACCCAAGACAACTTCCAGCAGCATCATTAACATTAACCTTGATCCATATAACTTCGAGCATGATCCATTCAACTTGTTTAACTCTAATACCTTTGGAAGTTCTAGTCTGAACATTAAAAAAATTCTCAAAATACAAGGTCAATCATATCATTATTCATATACTTAGATGACTTTTTACTTGCCATATTAACATTTCATTGTACCAAATGAAGAGCAGAATGGAAAAGGATATATTTCTTGAATTTCATATGATTTCCAACTAATCCAAATAATGAAAGCGAAGACAACAAGCTGAAATTTGCACCCAGTTACCTTTTTCAGAAATAAAAGAAAGATGATCATCAATCGAAGAACAAGAGTTAATCTTAAAGCATTGACTTTTTCTTTTTTTTTAATCACAACACAATCCCCAGCCCCAACCAGGGTAGCAAATCATAAGATAAGGATAAGGATGTATAGCCTGATAATACAAGATAATAACTAATCTTAAAAATAATCTAGTATACTGTTGGAATTTGTTATCTCATTAAATTGGCATATATTATGGTCAATTGTGTCACTTGTTGAGACCAAGATTATTAAAACTGTAATATGACTAATAATAATTATATATTCAATGATTTTATGAGGAGCATTATTTGTCATGTTCAAAACTTCATGTGGTTGCCATCCTCCTTGGTTCTCCTGGTTGATAGGTGTTTTTTGGTTACATATTCCTTTGATGCCATATGCGTGAACTGGTCATGCACCAGTGTTTGTGTTTCAATTTGCTGTTAAGTAGCTTGATTACATTTGGCTTCATTTAATGTTTTCAATCATATACAGGGCTGTGATGTTGAAAGTTTGGTATGCAAAATAAGGGTCTTGTTTCATCTGCACTGTTTCATATCCTGTTAAAGTTTATTTCCAGAACTAAAAATCAGATACTGTTATACTGCAGGTTTTTGGTGAGAAAGTTTTTGAGAAATTTGGAAAAGGTTTAATTTCGTTGCATTTCTCCGATCAGCACCCTGGTATACACAAGAAGGTATTGTTGTTCAAGTTTGTGCTTCCTGCTGCCAAGAACATGACTGACATGACTCGGCTGGTGGCTCTTGTTCCGTATTATATTGATTTGATCGGAAGATATAAATTAAGTTCACAGGTGGGTTAGTCATGCTACCAGTCTATGCTTGGCTTATCGGTGATGAAATTTTTATGGTTGGTTCTTAAGTTGACTGGTGTTCACATTTCAGGCTCGGTCAAAGACAGAGGGTGCCCGACAAAAGGCTGCTCTGGAGGCACAGAAAGAACTCCGAAATGCCCAACAAGAGGCCATGCAGAGAAGAAAGGCTGAGAGGAAAAAGATGTTGGAGGAGGCTGAGGCAAAGTTGAGTGCAGAGGCTATTCGAAAGAAAGAAGCAAAAGAGCGTGCTCGTCAAATGAAGAAGTCGATGCCAAGGATGAAAATGGCCCGTGGTGCCTAATTCTTGAATGTTGGGGGGATCCTGCATTCTGCATTCTGCATTCTGCCTTTTGTAGAATTTACGGCAATGTACCTTTTTGTTGGCATTTCCTCCTAAACTAGCTGGCTAGATAGGCTTCACCACGTCTTAGGTGGATTTTGAATGTACCAAAGTTTCCATTTTAGAGAACATTTATTTACGACTCCTTCATAACAAGTTAACTCTATTTATTCTACCTTCCATCTCACAGTATTGTATTCCCATTTCCCTTCTGTCACCATGCTTTGACAAATGTCTAATCACCCTTGTCTTTCTACTTTTATTTTAACCTCTTTTCATCTTTAAGTGGTGCTTAGGGAAGCCAATGGACAAGTATAGGTGTGATATTGTACTCATGTTTGAAAAAGAAAAATTGCATTTGTCCTTTTACTTGCACAAGCACTTTTCATACTCATCTGATGTTTATATGTTCATATCCTTCTGTTAGTTTATATCAATACCTACTCTTTCTTAATCAAAAGTCATTACAAAATTTCACCATTGGATGAAAGGATGTAGTTCATTTTTTATGTTGTGTGCAGTAAATATGACAACATAGAAAATAGTTGTTTGCAGATTCCTATATGCAGATTATCATTTCATTTCTTATGTTTTGGTATTAAATGGAATACATATTTGATTAATTAGGGGAAAAACTGTTACTGTTGGGGGAGATTATTTACCACAAATTTTTAAGCATTTGTGTATGTATCACTTGTAAAAGAAAACATGTTTGCCATCAATTCAATTTTGTAGAAGCCAGGCTTGAGTTCTTTTTGCAAACTTAGGTTTATTTATCCATACATGCACTATACCATCAAATTAATCTAAACTTATTTTGAATTTATTTTAAAAAAGTAATTTTACTTTTACTAATATTATTTCATACAATTTTATTTAAATATATTTTTTCATAAAATTTTCATTCAAAAGAATAATTTTTAAATAACATTGTTTTAAAATAAAAATTAAAAAATACCAGGAGTATCTATAGAAACTAACAAATATAAAATAATTGATAGATGTTTTAAAAAAAAGGCATTAGGTACATTACGCATGGAATAATAAGACAAAAATCACTTTGATGTACATTGTGACCCTTTCTCATTCATCATCTTAACCTTTCATATTTTGATACTTTTGAAGTTCTATATAAACCCTAAACCCAGCAAATTTAGAAATTTAATCAATATTAACTCCAAATCACCAAAACACTTTTTGTAGTTTTTCAGAATCCTTTTTTAGAAAAAAAAATATTTTTCAAAATGTATTTTTTATTTTAAAATAATTTTTTTGGAATGAGATTTTGAATTTTATTCTAGAATTTTATTTCTGGAATACAAAATCATATCTGAAATTAATTTTCAAGAATGTATTTTTTAAATCTGGATTTTAAAACAGTGGAAAATTTTAGAATTTTAAAAGTTGATTGAGTGAAATCATTGGGGTGCAAAAGTTGTATTTTTTTTAATTGCTTGATTTGGTATTGTTTCATTTGTCAGTACCAGTATAAATTTTTACAGTTATATATTTATTTTATTAAAAGTAAAATTACAACAATGATAAATTTTCAATTTTTTTAAAGTCTACAATTTTTTTAAAATATTAAATTATACTTATCTTTCCTTTTTTACATTGCATGTGCATTTTTTGAGTTTTATAAATATTTCACGCGTTTTTCTTATATTATACATTAAACTTCTTAAACGAGGTCATTATAATAATAATAAAATAGGGATTGTAAGGGTAATTTTAAAAAGTCTCTGAAAATCTAAATATAATTTGCTCTTTTAGAATGCATATTGTATAATTATGATGAGTATTAAGTTTTTTCATACCAATATTCTCTTTACTTAATACATCATTATAAATAGAGAAAACATTAAAAAAATTGAAAATTGCGATTAGTTTATTTAATTTTAGATGAATTTGCAAGTTGTTATTATTGATGAATTGTTGATGATTGAGTTAACAGTAATCTTTAGGATATGAGTGAAGACCAAATCTTCAAATATTATTACCAACTTCAAGAACTTCTAATATATACGTTACTTAAACCAATTATTTATTAATTTACGTATTAGAGTTATTACAAGTCATTTCTTTTTTATCACTTAGTTTTATATTTGAAGCATTTTAGGTCAACATTTTATTTTCTTTTCTACAAATACATGTATCTACGCAAGTATAGTCATATTAACATTTTTAATGCTTACTTACTCATTTTACAAACAAAAGAACACAAATTATTGAATTTAACAATTTCAAGTTCGAAACATAATATTATTAGAGTTAATCACTGCATTCAATGTTTTGTTCGCTTCGAAGATTGATGCTCCGTTATGATTTTGTTATTAAAAGACGTTTCGATCAGTTGGAGAAGGAAAAAATATATAAACTATCTTTTGACCTGAGCGATGTGAGATTATATTGGCGTATCAGAACAAACTCTCCAATCAAGATCTAAAGGGAAGGGATTCCCCATAACTGAAGAGCTTAGACACATTTTGGTTTTTACAAACGACACCAGTGTTCCAACCTCTGAATGTGATGATTGACTTTAACGATACTATCTCTCGAGATCGAAACACAATGAATAATTAATTTTGATTTCAAATATATTAAATAATAAAGAAGAATAGTTATTATTAACGGAGCCAAAATTAGTGAAATGCAGGAAAAAAGATGATAAGGAGGAGAAGAATCCACGTGTGAAACGTGTGGCAATCACACCCACCTCTGCAGACCAAATTATTAGTTTTCTTTTTCTGCATTCATACCACACTTTTATCTTTTCAAACATTTTAACATATTGTATTATTTTATTCAGAAAAATGGTTATTCCCTCTGTCACACTTGCCCCACATCTTGCTCTTATCAAGAACACCTTATGTTATATGCAACGTTTCATTTCATTCAACATAAATGCACCCACCTACCTTTTCATCTTCTAAATTTTGAATCTAAAATCTAAAAAGTTGAGATAAGGGTTTGTTGAATGAAAATTTAGCAACTGGGTTATAGTGAACAGTTTGATGGTGTTGCTGAAATAATGAGGCAGGGAAAAAATGGACAGTAGGTAAATTTGAATCTGAGAAGAAACTAAAAATGTGTTTTTCTGAAGCTTTGACTGTTTCATTTTGAGAATTTGCACGTTTTGTAGAACAATTAGAGGCATGGTGGGACAATGAGAAAGAGAAAAATATAAGTGGTTGTTGATATTATCACTGATGAGGTGTGAACAGATAATTTCCCTTGTCATTTTATCTGTAAACTATGCACACAACTATACTCCTCTCACCTTTATATAACCACACTTGCAACCTTTCATCAACACAACACAACACATTTACACAACACTTTCCTTGTTCAAGTGAGTGTTTGAGAGACATGGGAATAATAGAAAGAGGATCACTGTCTTCTGCTTCTGCTATGCCTATGCCTTTGCTTTCACTAAACCATGTCTCTTTTGTATGCAAGAGTGTGAGTGAATCTGTCAAATTCTATGAGGATGTTCTTGGATTTGTGCTCATCAAGAGGCCTTCTTCTTTCAAATTTGAAGGGGCTTGGTAACTTCCTTATCTTTTCTTTTTCTGCTTCTTTTCTACTTTCCCACATCTCCCAGTTTGGATCTGTTAACAGTGCCACATCACAAATTCCAATTTCATATCTAGTCAATGTTAGTATTCCTTTAATGATACCAAAACTACAATCATAGTGTGAAACCTTTGCACCGACACTTATGTACATGCAATTTTTGCACTAATCTGTCACTTTCTTTACTCATTATCACTACTCACTTCAATAATTTCAATAATTTGATAGTTAAAACATTTGAAAAAAAATAGTGGATACACTACCTATCTAATTTGATATGTTCCTTCTCTTTCCTCCCATTACAATGTCTAAACTTTTGTTCTTATAGAAAATTCTTCCAAATATGCACTAGTTTTGGTATATTGAATGAACACTGTTTAAACGATTTTGTATTATTTTATGAAGTGTTTTTTTTCTGGATCTGGTTGTAATCATGACAATTACATCGTGTTCAGGTTATTCAACTATGGCATTGGCATTCACCTACTAGAGTCAGCTAAGATTCCTGTGAAAAAGAGAGAGATAAACCCCAAAGAAAATCATATATCGTTTCAATGCTCAGACATGAGACTTATAATGCAGAAACTTGATGCAATGGACATTGTGTATGTGACAGCAGTTGTGGAAGAAGGTGGAATTCAAGTTGATCAGCTCTTCTTCCATGACCCAGATGGATATATGATAGAAATATGCAACTGCCAGAATCTCCCTGTGCTTCCAATTTCCTCTTGCCCTCTCAAGCACCAGCCATCATTCTTCTATGGTATGCAAATCCAACCTTTCTTTTTCTGTTCCTTTTTTCTTTTCATTCTTTGCTTAAGAAGTGATGAATTAGATAATTTGTGTTTGACAGGAGAAGATACATTAAAGATAAACTTGTTTGCTGAAGAATCCAAGTTGATGATGATGGAGAATTTTATGATGGATATGTTGAAGATTTCAATATGAAGAGAAGAGAATTGTGTGAAGGCCCTTTTTTCCTGTCCCAATGTCATCACAATATTTTAGTAGTAATAAATCTATTATTTTCTTCTTTTTTGGCATTCTCCTTTGTGTATAATAGACAAGTAATTATCTCCTCTGGATTTCGTGTCTTCATTATGTATAACAATATCTTCTATATATACACAACATTTTTGTCTTCTGCAGTATTATACCCTACATGTTTATCTTGATTTCTACTCAATCTTATCATTAACAACTAACCCAAAACAAATACATCATTAACATTCATCATATTTTTAGAATTACTCTAATATCCTCTAAAGTTTTATAAAATTACATAAGTATAAGTATTAGATATTTGAACCACAAAATCTTCAAATTGATGGTGAAGATCTATCCGAGAAGGTTATTCAAGCACATCTCGAAAACTGTTTAAGGCATATGAGTAACATAATTCTGATGTAAGAAATGTTTGTCTAATACAAGAGTGAATTTGATTATTCGTACTAATCTGAGTCCATCAATATAAAAACTCATTTGGTCCTATAAATACATGACCAAAGCCAGACAAAGATACACATCAACAACATTTATCATTTCAACTACTGCATACTGAATACACTTTAATGTTAAAAAGGACATTTACAGTTGTTCTCTTACACGTTCCATCTAGGAATCAAGACCCCTTTGTAACACAAAATACGATACCTAACAGTGAAAGAGTGGCCATACTAAAATAACTATCTATATATTTGTGTTCAAAAGCATTACATTGTGTTCTCCCTTTAGATAAGTTAATGTAAATGTTACAAAACATCCCCTTTTAGAGAAGTTAATGTAAATGTTAAAAAAAACCATAAGGTATTTGTACAATTTCATCAAACAGAAAAAATAGTTAATGCAATTCATTTATTTTATTTCTTTCTTCTTGGTGCATTATATCTTTCAACTGTTATATTTTTACTTTTGTCTTTCTCTGGTTTGATGTCTAAAAGCTATGTTTGATAAGAAAAGTATGTTAAAAGTGAGGTATCAGAGAATTTGTTTGTAGTTTTAAATTTATAAATAAACAAGGGAAGGAAAGGTGTTCATTAGCTTTCATCACTACTCTTACATTTAGACTAGGCATATAAAACTGATAACATAGCATCCCATTGGGTCTCATTGCAACTTCTGGTGAAATAATAGCTTTTAATAAAGGGAAAACATTAAATTTGTCTTTGAGAGGGTGAAAGTCTCAAGATCAAGAAAATCTACATAAAAAAAGAATCTCTGAATTTGTATTATTTATGTTACTCTAATGGATAAAGATTAATAACATTATCAGTGGAGGATGAGATGACACACAGTAGGTGTTATGCAGAGTCTTTGATGGCTCCTGATGTAGTATTTAAGTTGCAAAGAAAAAAATGAAACATTCAATGGTAAAAAACATTAAAATATTTTTATAAAAGATCTTTCTTCTTTTTATGTCTGTCACTAGACATTGAAATAGAAAATGAGAGGATCAAAATGGAATATTTAGAAACTAAAATAAAAATAAAAAAATAGTAAATGGAAGTCCTAACATAGTAGAAAAAGGTTTAGGACTGGTCATTATGAGTGGAAACATGAAAATGAGATGAAGTGAGAAGTTGATATATTTTTTTTTATCAGTAAAGAAAGAATAAATAAAATAAAACAATTCACGTGTTCTAATTCTTATATAACTAATTCCAACACAAACTTCTTATCACTCAACCATCTTGTGATCCAACCGACATTACAACACATGTCAAATTAACATATCAAGATACAAAAACATATCAATATACAATTACATCATCAATCAACCTGTGTGAAGTTGATATGTGAAAGCAAGGAAAGGGTCATCCCAGCATTTCTATGTCTTGAGGCTTCACACTCAACTATCTTCATTATCTTATTGTGAGCAGTTGAGTTATTTATTGCAGACCTGGTTTTTTCATGAAACTGATTTTAATTAGATTCTGTGGAAGGGTGAAGGGGTGAAGTGTAGTGTACTCAACAATAACACACTCGTTATTGTCATACATGTGTGCTAACATGGTTGACTTTTGCACAAATGTTTACAAGGCCACATCACTTCAACTGGCAGTGCTTGTAGCTTCATGTGCCTTTGTTTAATGTTTATGATAAAATATTGGTAAAAAAAATTATTGCCTTCTTCCAACACTGTAGTTCTTGTCTTCTATGATGCTCTCTGTATTCTGATTAAGGCATACAGCTTTTTTGTATTTCAACTAAAACATTTCCCTACTATTAATCTGTGTGCTGATCTTCTGAAATCATCTTTGATAGCTGCAAATGGGATGACTACAAAATATTTTATTCGTCCCTTGGGAGAATGAATACAATATATTATTCTTTATTATTGTTATAAGGATGTCAAATCAAAACAGTGGTGTCAAGGCATCTTTTTCCTGTACTTCTGTTAAGTTAAATTGGATGTTTCATGAAGTCAGTGTCATGACTCCATGGATCTTAGGATGAACTCAACGTTTTCTTTATGTTGTCTTGTCTTTACATTAGACATTTCATAGATTCTTCATGAAGCTAAGGACATTGTTGAGTTTTAAATTTTGTGTTGGGTGAATGTCTTAAATGACATGGTACAGGAGAAATTGCCCGGTGAATATGGGTGGGAAATTGGGTAAGATGTAGTGTGGTCCACTTTCTTGTCCTGTGTTCTTCAATTTGTCAACAGTTGATATGGTGAGTTATGAAAGACAGGCTTCTCTGGAGTTGTTGTAGGTTGAAAGTTTCATAGTGGAATTCAATGTAAATACAGTGGTCTATGCAGTGTAACCATTCTGCTGTTCCTTTATTTCATCTACATTCTGATAACAACATACTACAACTATTAGTAGAAATAAATGCTCTTCCAATTTCACATGATAAAAGGTTATGTATTTATTTCTGTATGAGCATTAAACAAGTGAGATTTATAGAAGTTAATTAAGAAATTAGATGAGCTTTTTAACCAATTCAATCCATTATTTTGGGTGAGTTGATTTGGACAGTTCACATTCTCTAATTTTATATATCTATCACTTTCTGTTACAGAAAAATCTTTCTTTATCATTGAACAATGAGTTCATAAGTTCTACATATATGTTAGAGTTACCCTACATTTGAACTCCTTCCCAGTTACCTATATGAAAAATTATTTTACAAGTTGCAGTGATGCTATAAATATAATTCCACATCAAATAAAGAGATTAACCAAAATCTACAAGAATCTTTGGAGGGCAAAATCTCAGCTCCTTCAACTTTTAGGAGCCTCCAAATTCCCAGCTAGTTTGAAATGAATAATAATCATCATCATCTTCATCACGGTATAAAGGAACACTCAATCTCCTTTGGCAACAACAACAAAAACATCACCGAGGGACCATTTTCTTGGCTTTGACTTTTCTGAAGGGTTGATAATAGCTCGATCTTGGTTAGCCAAGCGATAGCCAATGACAATCTCCTTTCTTGTTCGACCCCTAATTATTATATCGCAAAAACATAGTTCTTCCTGGTCAAATAAATAGAACTCTGCTGGTTTAATACACATCTCATTCCCCTGCACAAGTTAACAAAAAGTCCAACATATAACTAATTTTGATCTTGTAATCCAGAACCACAGACAAAAATCTATTTAATAGAATGTTAAACTAGAAGTTTAGAAATTAGAAAATTAAACATGACAAAAATTAAAAATCAACTGAAATCTATATTGCAAGAGACGGTAAGAATGAGTTCAAATAAGGGATACCTCCTCTGCAAATAATTCCTCAAGAACTCGGTTGATTTGCTTGTCTTCAGCCACCATTGCTAGTGCCATGCTAACCAGCTCATTAGATAACACATAATCACTGATTCTGGACACAGACACTAGATTTCTAGTCCTAGAATCCAAAATTTCACTGATTATAATTGATTTATCAGAAGCTTGCTGCATTTCACGGATCCAAGAGTTGTGAGAGAACCCAGATAACCTCAGAGAAGCTGACTTCGTGTCTTTGTATGGTAGGCGCCTTGACTACAAAAAGAGGATTGTTGGAAACTCAGTTTATAAAACAGTGAGACATTTAGTCAGTTATGTGAACACAAGATCCTTAATTTGGAATGATGCAACCATACTGGATACCTGTATATCACGAATGAGTAGAAGGGTAGCTAGAGATCTTGAGTCAGAGTGAGCAACCGAGTCCTCCACTGACTCATCTGCAAGAATAAGAATCTGTTCTCTTAGTTAGTATACAGTTGAAGAAAATTTTAATTTACCTTGCTTGACTGCCTTTGATCTAGAGGTATTTTATTACACTAAATGATGAAAATTGAGCAAGGTATTAGAACGCGAAACACGATCTAAAACTAAGTTTTAAGAAAGATCCCACGACCAAAAATAGAAAATGTAGATATACAAGCTTGCCATATTTGGCGATTTAATCTTTAAATGAGCCAACTCCAACTAGTGAGATAAGCTTTTGTTGTTGCTCATAATTATGTTTTGACAGCATGATTACAGATGGAAATCCTTCTAATCAAATTAAATTTTCTATTCGAAGCAGGGTATTGCTAGATTACAGATGAGATGGGAAAAGATTCAATCAGTTATCCAAAATTCTTATTGAATCATTTTGTATAATCTTGTAATGTACTTATGTCCGGATTTACCTTCTGGTTATTTGTGATATAGGCCTAAAGCCAGGCTGATACATTTAAAACCTGAAATGCTATAAATATGAAGATTCAAAACTTACAGAATCAAAAGTCTCCAGTGGAAGACCCTCCAGGTGCCGCCTAATCACAGCATTGCCCTCCCTATGGACAAGTTTTATGTTTTCTAGCTCAGAAACATCAAGTCCACCATCAACAAGCTTCTTCTCTCTTTCCTTTTCAGGGACCTCGTTGAACATCCAAAGCTCTGAACCGGGAGCCAAGAGTGCCTCTAAAACCTATTAAACAACAATGATTAAGGTAATATTAGAGGATTATGAAGCTAGACTGATTGAGTCAAGTCGCATATTTTTAGATGGTGGATCTATTATATAAAAGCAGTGATTATTTAGCATCACTGCAGCATTCCACACAGGGATGAAGAGCATAAATCAAGGAATCAGTCAGGTCTACACAAGTAATATACAATGTAGTTTATGCATAATTAAATATCATATTTTGTAGCTTCTTTAACTTGTATTTGTGGACTTCTACTCACCTCAAACCTCCATTACAGTCAGAGCATCCTTAAGATTTCAGAATTTAGTTCTCATAAAATAGGCTTTAGGATATTTTTATAATAGTTCAATGAAACAATTTTTTTTCTTTAGAAAAAATCAAACAGGTCCCTAGATTCTGGAAATTGACTCAATAAACCTGTTTACACAATTGAGATGAGACAAAAAATTAGTAGGGAAATATGGCTATATATTAAGACACCAGCTGGCAGCAGTTTGAAACCCACTGCAGGCCCTTGTGGCCAAGACATTGCCACAGAATAGTACCACAGCCAAAGGGTGTGGCCCCTGATGATCTTAGCAAAAAGAATATCAGCTATTGTTGTCCATGTTAAAGACTATAGAAAGCTCTTAAATAAGAGAACTAATCCTTTCAAAATATCAAAAGGATGGTGCATAAAAAAAGTAAGGATATGTAAGGCCACACTATAGCGTATCCAACTAAGAGAATTACCATGATCATATCATCAATATCACGGCGCCAGCCACAAAATAATATCTTCTCTGGATATTTAGGTGGATCGCGTATCCTTGGGCAAAGTCCCTTACATACCTGTATAAAGTATATAACATTAAAAACACCAGGTAATGTATCACAAGTCAACTACTAATACTATGATTAATTTAACAAAATCCAAGACAGTGTGCAACATATACAAGATTCTAAGCACCAAATCAACATATTTTCCAATAAGGCAATCATATATGGACCTGGTTCAGAAGAGAAGTTAGAATGGAAAGATTACCTCTGGAAGAGGACCTGGAGCATAAGTGTCATCATCCTCAGCTATGACAAGGACTTCATCCCCATCTCTCAGAACATAACTATCATCTGGATTGATGATAATCTTTCCCCCATCAGCAGCAACCTTAACTCCACAAGGTATTGCATCAGGAAATGAAATTAATACATCTTTGAAAGAGAGACCATCCAGTTCAGGCCACCTTTTGATGTAAAACTCAGCATTCTCAAATCCCAAAATATCCTCCCATATCTAGCCAAGAGAAGGAAGCAAGTGAACAGATGCTGAGTCACACCGTACATGGAAACCAAATGTAGAGAAAAATGATAAATTCCATAAAGTTTGATACACTATTAAGGACAGGAAAAATGGTAGTCAGTTTCTGTACCTAGGTAACAGGCTTTATATTACAAGTGAAAAATAGTTCGTGCAGGAATTCATCGAGTAAGAGTCAGGATTCATTAGGCATTTGTATGTAACTTAAGTAAGCACATTCTAGCCATTTTAAACACTACATACATGAACAAAAGGGGAGCAACACCACTTGAGGGTGGGTGGAAGAAAGCTAGTTCACAAGAATGACAGAGTTAGCCCACTAACCTGTGCAAGGCCAGGCTGCAGAGCACACTGAATCATCAAACGCCCAATTACATCATGTGCAACAACTGTTTCAATGAGTTCTCCACCAACAAGTTTCACTAGAGGTTCATTGTCAAGGTCACTCATCTCCACAACAACATGACCCCCTAAGCCTTCCCTTACACCTGTTAGGCTAAGAACAACTCTCAAAGCACGTGCATCACTCTAGAGATGGAGATTTGAGAAAAAAAAAAAATTGATTGTGAAGAAGTTCCTTAGTAAGAGTTAGACAACATAACAAAGGAGTAATGGGTTATGCAAATAACCTGATCAGCATTTTCATCTGAAGCTAATACAATAATTGCACGTGCCTTAGAAACTGAAACCTGTGGATAATTAATAATTACATTTGAGAACATAGAAACTTTTAGGAAGAAGGAAGGCATAAGCAAACAGCTCAAAACCCATTCCCCACATTATATGATTCAAATAGATTATATAAAAAGGTATCCTTTCCCCGTGAAAGTGGAACAAAGATTCAAAGATAACCCATCACACCTTCTTTAGGTCAGCCAGTATAAGAGGACTGCCACTTCTGCAAATCACGGATGTCCCCATGAAATCAAATTCCAGCTTTGCTATATCCATTTCCATTTCCTCCTTTTCTTTTTCTGCAAGCACCACAATAACACCTCCACCAACACTCTTATTTGCTATTGCTAGCTGCTTCAAAAGTGAACCCTGCAATCAAGCATCAGTCATCAACATCTATTTCTTTCTTATGAAACAAAAATAACTGATGCAATCAAATGTACAGAACTAATACAGATGAACTATCGGACAAAACAAATTCCTCAACATGATAGTCAACATAATATTCCAAGTCAAATATCAAAAACTAAAAGCAGTTCATGGGGAACTGACAAGGAGATTACCAATTTGTCACTCCACCCAAGAATGAGTATGTGGTTCTTTTCAATCACTTCACTCTTCCCTTTTCTGAGAGAATCTACCTTTTCTGATATAGCATCTGAAACAAGTCCAAGCATCATAGCAAATATCAGCATACCACCTGAACTTATTGAGACAGAGACAATCCTCTGCCCGGTTCCTTCTGTTTCAGCATGATTTCCTGAGTCAGCTACATAAGTCCAAGAATGCCAAAGTGCTTCAGCAAAGCTACCACCAGTCACAGCATACAAAGCTAGACCACCAAAGCCTATAAGAAACAGAGTTGCAAAGAGAAGGGCAAGTAGCTTTGCATACGGATATATGGAGAAAAATACATCTACCATATAAGCAACTCTCTTCTTCAATGGTACATCCTCCTTGCTATCCTTTGTTCTCCTCAAGCAATTTATTATTTGGGGAAGACAATCAAGATATTTGTACAACAAAAAAGGCAAAATGAGGATGACCACCACAATATACAAAGCAACTGTTCTACTGTCAGTGTTCAGGATATAAGAAAATGAACCATCGTCTTTTTCCATATACGTCTTTCTATTGCCGGGACAAAATTCTATTTCGCAGCACAGATGAAGTTTCTCATCCTGCAACCAGAGAAATTGATAGAGAATCTATCCAAAAAAAAACAAGAAGCTAAACACCGATACTAAATTTCTTGAATTACAAGCTTACCTCCAATGTTTTGAGCCTGTATTGTAGATAAGCGGAATGAGGTACAAAAACAACAGAAATAATAAGGAGCTGCCACAGGAAAGGAAAGGTTCATTCAGATTACCAGAATGAAGTATTCAAAGAAATTATCTGATCTCGTATAAAAGAAAGCAAAAGAGAACTTAAAGGTCTATAACTTTCTGCCAAGCAAGCTCAGTACAAGGGAGAAACATAATAATTTACTCAAAAACAGCTGTGTGGGAAAATGTATAGTAAAGTAGTTGTTATCATACAATGCCAAGAATCTCGAGAAGCATCAATAGTTCACATGTAAGAACACCGAGGGTTCCAAAAAGGGATCTTACTTAACTGGGATAATGGAAAAATAGTAAGTAACTACGGTAGCTGATTATTTTAGATATAAAACCCCAAGAACTATGACCCTCACAACTATTGATACCCTTTAGTAAAACATGGCATAACTAGTTCAGCTCAGAGAATCTAATTGCAAAAGTAAACAAAAAAACTAATAATTAACTAACTAACCAGATACAAGATCGGAGAGAGCTTGTGATATTGAGGTCTGGTGAGTTGGAAAGAGGGTGAGGAAGAGGGAGTGGAAGGAGGAGGAAGGGGAGTAGGTGGAGGCGGTGGTGGAACAAGTGAGGGTTTGGGAAGGTTGAGGTTGTGGGTGTTGGAAGGTTTGGAAGATGGTTTTTTTTTCTTGGTGGTGGTGCCAAGGAAAGAAGGGTAGTTCCATTGGTGGTCAGAGTCAGAGACAGAGACAGAAAAATGGGGGGTATTAGAAGTTGCAGAGGCAGAGGGTGTGTGCCTGGGATTGGCAATAGTCTTGCTGCGCTTCAACGGTGGCTTCCTGAGAGTGAGATTGGAAGGTTCCTCATTGCTCTTTCGCATTCTTAGTCTTCTCCACTTCACTACAGTTCCTATACCCTTTGTGGGGCTCTGATGCTGACCACTTCTGCTTTGGGTTCGGTTCTGTTCTGTTCTGTTCTGTTGGGTTCGGTGGGATCTACAGAGAAACAAAATGTGTTGTGTTGTGTTGTTCAAAAGCTCAAACACAAAACCTCTCTCTCTCTCTCTCTTTCTGTGACCTTTTACAACAATGTCTTTTTTTCACTTGTTTTGTTTCATGTTGACGTGGATCCCATCTTTTCACCCTTTCTATTTCCAATAAACTTTTCTTCACATTTTCAGTTTTGTTCTGTTTCTGCTTTTCTCCACATTCATTCTCAATTATTCAATTCACATATATTCACAAAGTTAACATCTTTTTTTAGCAAAGATATATTTGTTAATGTGAAAATTATTTGTTTTTTTAACTTTATAATTATAATAAATTTGAGATTTTAAAAAATTAATGTATTTTTCATTTTTAAAAGTGTGTTAGAACTGTGTTAAAATTGTTAAAAATTTAACTAATATTTTTTTGAATTAGATACTTCTTCAATACTTGTGTCAGTGTTTCATACATGTGTCTGCCACAGACACATATGAGTCTGAGTCTCATAAATTTTATCTTTTTATATAAAATAAATGGTAAAAATTATAAGTGTAGAAAAATAAAATTTTAAATTTAATTTACCAAACACATTTCTAAACAAGTGTTTAGTTCTTTTTAATAAAAAATTGTTATGAGTTGTCAGTGTGTCATACATACATGTATCTGACACAGACATATCATTTAAGAGGTCTATCAGAACCTCATTAATTATCATAAATTTTATCTTTTTATGCACGGAATAAATGGTAAAAATTGTAAGTGTAGAAAATAAAATTTTGAATTTAATTTACCAAACACATTTCTAAAGTGTTGCTTCCTTAGTTCTTTTTAATAAAAAAATTGTTATATTTTTAATTATTTTTCAAAAAATAATAATTTTATAGACATAGTTTTTTCAATTATGTCCTTATCATAATTAATACAATGAAACAAATATTTTTAATAATAGACGGAAAAAATATAATAACACTTCAATGTATATTGAACTGAAAAAAAAATACGTATAATAGACAATTTACTTAAAAATGCATTAAGAATATAAAAAAGAAAATCAAGTTAAATTATTAATATGATTTAGATTCCTTAACTAAGTTTATCATTTTAAATTAGTTTTATGAAATAAAAAATTTATCTATTTTTCTCATTTTTTTACTAGTTGAGGTGATCCAAGATTTTTATTTAGTATTAGTTAACAAAAAAAGTTTATTTTGATTCATATTTGGTTAGCTATTGCCATGAACTAACTTTTTCTCTATTCCTAATTTTATTGAATCTCAACTTTGTTTTTTCACCATTTATTTAAACTTTTTTTTAAGAAAAAATGTCTTTTAATAAAATAACTTTTTGTTTCCATTTTTATTAAGTTTAGGTAAACTTGTTTTAAAAAATACAAAAAAAAAACAGTTTTTCCTATCTGTTAGAAACAAAATGGAATTACTTCTTATTGGGCCATTTGACAAAAGAAAATGAATTACAAAAAAAATATATTAAATTTTATTTATATAATAGTCCCTTTAAAATAAATCACTTTCTAACCATCAATTATCTTTAACACAAATAAAAACTACGTATTTTAAGTTTATTTTTCCATTTGGCTAACAATTTTCAAAACCAAATAGAGTTTAATTTAACAACTACAAAAAAAAATAAGTCAAAACAAGTTTAATAATGTATTTGAATTAAAAATTTCACAATTTATTCAAAAGTTAAATGTTTTGTTAATTTTTAAAAATATTTTATTTAAAACAATTGAAATCTATGAAATATTATTTTTCTTATTTGATTAATTACTTTAATCATAACAAAATACAATAAAACATTTTAGTATTAAACAATACTTGGTGGTAGTTAAAATGTAACAAAATTAAAACTCAGTAATTTGTTTCGTCTAAACAAAAAATATTTAATTAATGAAACAATTTAAAATACATAATGGGTTAATCATTATATTATAAAAAATAACTGATGCAATTTAAAATATTTTTTGAAGTAGTAATTAAGATATTTAAAAAATTATATTTAGATTTAAAAAATAGGAAATAAAATATTTAGGGATATTTTAGTTTTTAAAAGATTTTAACAATTCTCTAAGTAAGTACTTTGATATAAATAGTATATTTTATATAACAATAATTATTAATATCTCTTATATATTCTAATAATATCTCTTTTTTTCTATTTTATCTTTTATATCAATATTTTTTAAAAAAATATTTTGATATGTTTTGATTTAAAAGAGAGGTGGAATGATTTTTTTTTTAGATATTTCAGTTATTTATTATTTTTTGTAAATATTTACTAAAAAATTAATTATTCTTCTATTTAATTAAAAACAATTTAAAAAAAACTAATATACTATCGTTTTGTAAAAAAAGTTATCAATTTTAAATGTAAAGTAATTTATAAATATGTAAAAACAATTATTAAATATAGAGACACAATAGTGCATGTGTTTCCCTATTAAATATAATAATAGATTTACATATTTGATTTTTTAATAACTTTTTTTAGAATCTTAGATTTGCATGTTATTTAGAAATAATAGAATATTCATAACTATGTTTTAAATTTTGAAGAGAATTTGAATGAGTTATTGGAATGAATGGGCTTATTGGAATTGAAATTGGTGGATCATGCAGCGGTTATCCCTCAATCTCCTATTTCTAGGGTTCATTCATTCTTCTCTCTCTGTGTTAACCTAATTACACATTCAATTCACCATCTCTTCTCTCCAACCTCTCTTTCTCCTTCAAATTCACCTTCCATATTCTTCATCATGGACCGTGCCCAGGATTTTCGGAAACGTATCCTTCTCTTGTTTCAAATTTACACTCTTTTTCTCATTATTCCTACAAATAATCATTTGGGTTGCGCTTTCGGATAACGTTTTGTTCATCTGCATTGCACTCATTCAACATGCTGTAATATTTTCATTATGCCACATTATCTGCTTTATTTGTTTTACAGGGTAGTCAGAGACAATTGTGCAGCCACTCCTGTTATTTTTTCCCTTACTGCACTTAGTATTAGTCTCCACAGGGTCATGGAAATTCATAATAGGACAAAAAGTATCTGTTACCAAAACTCGGTTTTCTATAAGAAATACCTAATTTTTAGTTTTTTTTTTATCAAGAATCATACAAAACTCATAATAGTCTGTTTTTGATAGTAAGTTATACAATTGAGAGAGACAGTAGTAAGTTACTACTGGTAACTCAGTCAAAACCTTAGTCAAATGGTAAGAATCATTAATTAAAAAATGGCATATCTGTACAAATTAAATTAATAATAATTCTTATTCATTCACATCGATCTTGCTTTCTTTCCCATCTGGAGATAAAGCAGATTGGTTGATTTTATTTGGTTGCTCTTATATTGGACATGTTTCAGATGTTTGTGTTCTATATATGATATACTTAACCATGTGATACAGTTCAATCCGTCCCTAAAGGAACTACAGATCGTAGTCAGCAGCAAAACCATGAATATGTGGTATGCTTACTTTCTAAGTCTTGTCTGTCTCACTCACTCAGCTCTTTTCTTTCTATTTTTTTTTTAATTCTCTTCAACAAACAAGAACTGCAATCTTTTCTATTGAAATGTAAGTGTAGCTGGGACTGCAAAACACATTGTTTGGAGTGATTGCTAGTCTTCTGCATAAGAGTAAACACTAAGTACTTATTGACACCAGTGTCATAAAAAAGTATAATAAATTAAAATAAAAGAACTTATATTATAAATACAGCAAGACTCATGATTATTTTTTTTGTGATTGGTTTCCATAATGTTTAATTGGTTATTTTTGCTATTTAAGATATATGTTTCTTGGAATTCTATCGTAAGGTTTGTGAGAATATGAAAACTGTAAAGCTTATTAAATTTGCTTTTACAGAGTGCATTATAAAAATCTTAATTCTCAATTTTTTCATGTTGATTATTTACATATCAAAGTATTTCCATGTCCTATATTTTAAACATTAAGTGTTTCCTTTTGTTGCACCTGCTAATCTTTATATTTTCTAGGGTTACACGTGTCTTTCTCTTTGCTACGATAATTTTTCTTGCTTCCACACTCTAACTATGACTCTTCTATTTATAGAAGACAACAAGTGTCAGATAACTACTTGATCTTGGTAGAACTTTGAGCTTTTGCCTTTCTAGTAGACACTCACCCACCTTTGGTTTTAGCAAGTTGTTTCAGACCCAGGAATAGTTACTTTATAGTGCTCCTTGAATATGATAAAATGTGGTTCTCATCAGTTATGGAGAAATTCTGGCATTTACTTGTCTGGCTGTCAGCCTGTTGCATCATGGTGAACATATTGTAAATCACTCTCTGGACTTAATAATAGATATACTTTTTCAACTGATCACAAATGCTAACTGGGACCAATAGTAATAAGCAGTTCTTGTATTTCTGTTCTTACCTTTATCTGTTTCATGATGTCATCATATTCACTATATTCTTTCTTATGATGTCATCATATTCACTTATATTTTCTAAATATGTTTCTGCAGGTTTCTAGAAAAGATTTTATCTCCTCGGATTTAAAATCATTTATTGCTTCCTCTGGAGATGATGCTGGTGTTGCAGGTGAGGCAGATCAAGAGTGAGCTGAAGTCTTGTGTTTATCCTACACCTAATAGTTATTATTCATGAGGAAAGATGATAAAATAGTTTCTTGTGCATGTACAATGCTGCTGATAATGATATTGATGCATTGTCTTAGAAATTGCTCTATATTTATAATTAACTAGGCAAAATAATCCCGAATGCTAACTGCGATCATGATCACGTCTGAACATAATGTTTTACTTCCTCGAGGATTAAATCAAGTCTTAACTGATCTTTTTAACATTTGATTCTTAACCTATCCAAAAGCACCTGGATATTTATTGTATGATCATTACATTAAAATTGAGATTTTTGCTTATTTGGTTCAAACTTAAATATACTAATCTATGGAAGTTAGATGGAGGAAGCAGTGGCTACAAAAAGGTGATATGATACTGATGGTTAAGCAGTGGTTTAATGCTGTAATGATTTATAATATAGACATTAAAATAAACATTTCTTCATTTGAATATTTTTTATAGCAGATATTTTATGAGCTAACTTGGAATGCTTTAAACTTATGAACATTGTGCTGTGTAATAAAACCTTTTTTATATTATATAGAACCTTTAGTTATCAGGGCTATTGTGGGTCTTGAATGGGCATTGTGTTGATCATCAATCTTATATCTCATAGACTGAGTATTTCCAACAACCAGGTGTGAATGAGTCAGAAGCTCGGCCTTGTTATGCATCAGTCCCAACATCTATTGCTGTGCAAAGCAAAACTGTCAAGGGTTATGTTTCTGGAAAAACTCATCCAAAATCTCCTGGTTCAATGAAGCCGAATAACTTAAAGTCTACACATAGAAATGAGAGTTTAACCAGCACAATATCTAAGACCGTGGCAAATACAGAAAAAGATATCAAAATTAAAAACAAGGTAATTAGTTTGAAGATTATGATGTTTCGGATTGCTTATGATATCATTAGGTATCGCTGCTTCTAGTTTATTTATTTGTTGTTGCTTTGATGATGAATACTTAGAAAGTTATTATTTTCTTCATTAGCACCTGTTTCAGTGTTTTGGGATACTTTGTTGCCGAAAATTTTCTCCTCAGCCTTGTTTGCCATCTCTTATATCTGTTGTTTTATATTTTCACTATAACTGCTTGATCGTGTGAATGCTTATTTTGCAGGTTCCTCATTTGCATTCTAATTTTACAGCAGCTACCGCTCCAACTACATATCAGCACGTAGGAAAATTTTCATCATCAGCCACCTCAAGATGTCATGTGTTTTCCCCCACAAACTACAGGCCAAATACTTCTACTGACTACATCCCAAATACCTCTACTAACTACATCCCGAATACCTCTACTAACTACATACCAAATACCTCTACTAACTACAGACCAAATGGGAGAGTATCTAGTGTAAATGATCGACTTTCTTTGAATGACAAATTTAGGAGTGGAGAATCTGAAATGTCAAAGGAAATCACTCGGGGACCTCGGGGTCATTACAACTTTTTTCTTCTACAACCATCAATTGTTAATGATGAGTCTGCAACCACAATATCTGCAGACCAATATAACCTGTCAGATTTCCAAACTGAATACGAAACTGCTAAATTTTATGTGATTAAATCTTTTAATGAGGACGACGTTCACAAGGGTGTTAAGTATAATGTTTGGACAAGTACCCCAAATGGAAATAAGAAGTTGAACATAGCATTCCTTGATGCAGAAGCTAAATTGCGACAGACAGGCACAAAGTGTCCAGTATTCCTCTTCTTCTCAGTGAGTTCAAATCTTAAGTGGTCTCCTTCTTTCTTCCTTTTCTTCTTCAGCAGTGTGACACAAAAACAGGATTTTTTTTCTTCAAATTTTAGATATTGACATATTGTTAGAGTATCTATTCTTCTATTTGATTTTATATTGGTTCTCGATGTTAAATTATCTTCAAAAGCTCAATTGAAGAACATGAACGCCAGTTCGAGATTTCCTTTTATATTTCTATTTATGTCTAATAACTGTAAAATAAATATTTCTAAAATTGGCTGATCAAAACTCCAAAAACATTTATTCTTTTTCAAATTTTATCAGGAATACATATGGTTTAACGATAGTTGTCATTCACTATAATTTTTTTGAATTTGGAATTCATGTTCATAATCATTAATATTCATTGATCCTAGATGTATTTTGTTGTCAAATCAGGTTAATGCTAGCAGACAGTTTGTTGGAGTGGCTGAGATGGTTGGGCCGGTGGACTTTAAAAAAGATATGAGCTTTTGGAAACTTGACAAGTACAATGGTTTCTTCTCAATTAAGTGGCACATAATAAAAGATGTTCCCAACAACCAGTTTGTGCATATCATTCTTCCAAGCAATGAGAACAAGCCTGTAACTTTCACTAGGGACACACAAGAGGTAATTCTTAACTCGTGAAGAGTAAAGATGTGAAGTTGCTCACTTCATCTTCGCCCCTTTTTATCTTTCAGTCCAATTGTCCATATATCTTACGTTGGTCATATAAATGTTGCTACAGTTATTGACTCCATGTTTTGTTAGAAGTGGTCTATAATTAAATTTGTAATTATCCGGTTTTGCAGATTGGACTGAAGCAGGGTCTGGAGATGCTGAATATTTTTAAAAATTATTCGGCCAAGACATCTCTCTTGGATGATTTTGACTTCTATGAGAACCGAGAAAAGTTATTTCGTTCTCAAAAGAAAGCTATGGATGCAAGGCCAGCACAGGGAGTATATGGTAATGCTAATTATCAAGTAAGTTCCACTTCCATTGTCTACAATGATTCTTAGTTATTTCTGCAATTGGAGCATAGAAGATATGTGATTTGCTCCTTGCATGCTGTAAAAGAAAAACATTTTTCTTTTTTGTGCTCTTATCTTATGTGTTTTTCTGCCTTTTTACTTTGTGCAGAATACTTTCAAAGCAAGAGAGAAGAAAATAGAGATGCCATCGAGAGGTACCAAGCAAGAGAGTCTGGTGACACTTACAAAGAATCTTTCTCTCAATCCCTCTGGAAAACAAGGCTTCAGATAGCAAATAGGCATTTTAGAGTTGCAGACATGCAGTTTGGTTTTTTAGACACTGTTCCTTTCTTAGTATTATATAACGATGATTTGTGAGATATTCAGACAAGATGACTACGACCACATTTTATATTACTTGGTTTTGCCATTCTCAAATGATCTTTAAAACGAGGAGGTATTTCATACTGGTATGGTTCGATGTCTCCAATGTTTCCGTGGCATTCATTGGCCTTGGACTGTGATTGCTATTTTTTTTTTGTCTCACTGTGCTCACCAACTTAGTGTTAGTTAATAAATTAAAAGTTAAATGCTTTTATGGAAATAATGTTATCAAATATGTTAATAACTATTTTTTTTGGGGACACTCCTTAGCAATAAAACAAGGATACCCAAGTTGATTTTTTATTTAAATAAAACAAAATTTAACAGACCAAATTTAGGTACTTGTAGTGATAATATTATCTTCAAATCAAAGTTAGCATTTTGGTCACATAATACTATACCTTTTCTTGAGGTAAAGTTTCATTTTTAATTAGAAAAGCACACCTTAAACTCCTAAAAACTGCAATTAAGTTTTATTATCCTAAAGCTTGCACTTGATTTGTTCAAAAATTTAATCAAACAAAAAATACTCTAAAAAGTATAAAATTTTTAATTACTCAACTAAACATTCTTTTAGAAGGAACTGAATTAAAATAATCCAAGAATTACAAGTTATGTGTCTAATGACTCACACGGAGATACATATTATTTTTAAAATATAAGATACGGAACATGAATCTATATATTATATAATCATGAGTTATATAAATTGATAATAAAAATTTATGTGAAGAATAAATTATTATATTTTTTATAATCATAATAAAATTTTACATAATAAATTTAAATTTTTAAAAAATTAATATATATTTTTTAAATTATATTAAAATCATGGTAGAATTATCATATCTAATAAATATTTTTTTTATAAGATACGTGTTCTACGAGTGATCGACGTGTTCGACATAGATTACACATAACTTAAAACTTAATTAATTATTAACTTAATTAAGCAGCGGTCACTCTGCCGAGATCTTCTGGTATACGAAAGGAGAAACAGAAAGGGTTCTTGAGCTTAGCTGAGAAACAGAAAGAATCTGCACAGAATTCACAAACAGAAATTTCAATGACACATAGTTTGAAGCATTCTGTGGATTTGGAGTGCAGTGATAACAATAGGCCTTCCAAGTTATCAAAAATCGAGCATTCCACTCACATTGCCCACGAGGACGACGAAGAAGAAGAAGAAAAAGAGATGACTCAAAACCCTAGAAATGGCATTCAACGCTATTTCCTTGCAATCGAGTACATCGGCACTCGCTTCTCCGGTTCTCAGAAGCAGCTCACTTGCCGCACCGTCGTCGGTGCTCTCGAGGTAACAAAATCACAACATCACATCGCCATTTCCATCCATTCATCAAATCTGTTGTTGTTTTGTAGGAAGCTTTTGCTAAATTTGTTGGCCACCCCGTCTCTGTCTCTTGTTCAAGTCGAACTGTGAGCATCATTCACTATTCACAAAAAATTTACAAATGCAATGTAATGCATATCGTGTATCGATTAACTGTGGTATGGAAGTGCAGGATGCTGGAGTTCATGCCTTGTCAAATGTTTGTCATGTGGATATTCAACGGACCAGCAAAAGGAAGCCTGGTGAAGTGGTTCGTTTCCTGCATAAACCTCACAACTTAACTTTATACTAATCAATATATATATTTGCTCATCTTGTCATTGTAAAAATGTAGTTACCACCTCATGAACCTGCTGTGGTTGGAAGGGCTGTGAACCATTTCTTACAGGTATTTTTTTCTTGTGGTCAAATCAAAATAAATTATTGGGACAACGAGATTTTAAAAATAATACCAAAATTACAAATTTTAAAATGAGGGACTAAAATCAATTATAACCAAATCATTAGGGACTTGAAACACATTGTACCCTTTAAATAAATACATTGTTTCTTCTGTCTTGAGAAAATGTTTGATCTTCTTACATGACGTGGAAGAAGAAAGGAACTGTGAAGATAGCTGCGTGCTTGTAATTTTTTAGTAATTCTCTTGGATAAAGCAGATGAAATTGTAATTTACTTTTCATCATCTTATGATTTAAATTCAATCTTCTTCTTGACTTCTGCATGATGTATTGTGTTGAGGAGAAAACTTGCACCACAGGCACACAGCTAATGCCTGAGTTTTTTTTTTTTTTTCCACTTTTCTTTTTCTATTCAGTGTGGAATTTTCTAATGCTCTTGCATACCCAATAGATTTTCTTTTTGTGACTTCTGTGCAGATTCTTAATGTTTAATATTATTATCGAATGTTTGCTTTATAAACTATTGCAGGAAGATTGATGAATTATACAAATTTGTGGACCCAATTTTATTACCAACTTCGTGTTTTGTTTGTTCTCCAAGTTGGAGTTGCAGTTTTGAAAACCTAAACTGTTTCTCAAATCTTGCTTATTAGCTGATGTCCAAAAGCTTCTAACATGTTTCTTGGCAATTTGATTTATTTTAGAAGCATGACAGTGACTTGACGGTTATCGATGTACGATGTGTTCCATCTGATTTTCATGCCAGATATAAAGCACTAGAGCGGACGTGAGTTCTTGAGAATCTAGATTTCTTGCATTGATTATCAACTGTTGCAATTATATAGCATCACCGGCTTTCTACAGTTCTATTTGATGCAAGATTTTCATTCTTAGCTTTTATTTGTTGGATTATGAATGGAGAAGGACTTGGTCGATGAAATATATTTGATGCTTGATCTTATGAAATTGTCCTTAATTTTGTGTAATAGTGTCATGAAGAATATTGCAATAAGGTTCATCTAGGATGTCTGACATTAGCTACTTTTCCGTGCATGTTGTTTTGTTGAAGTAATTGCTAATTATGTGGAACTACCATTCAGATACTTCTATCGTTTGCTGTCTGGGCCAGAGCCGTTGTCAACCTTCGAGAAAGATCGAGCATGGCACGTATCTGAGGAGCTTAATCTTCCAGCTATGCAAGTTAGTTAATCGTTCCGTATATTTATCAGATTATCAATCTTCCATCTATGCAAGTTAATGATGATATCCATGCAGGAAGCGTGCAGGGTTCTTGTTGGAAGCCATGATTTTAGTTCCTTCAGGGCAGCTGGTTGTCAGGTTGTATTTTTTTCTCTAATCTGTGTGAACATTATTCATAAAATTCTAATTAATAATATGTCTAACCTAAAGTGGAACCTTGTTTGCAATCCAACTCTTCTACATTCATCTGATTCTGAGGAATGATAGGACTTCACAGTGCGCTGTAATATATTTGACAAGCATACAGTAACCAAATAGTAGTCATGATTGAATTTTTAGCATGTCTTGTTTTGATGTTTCTAAAGTTTCTTTGTATTTATCAACAAAATATGACGTAGAATTGCCCGCTTACAGGCAAAATCACCAATTAGAACTTTGGATGAACTCAATGTCAGCGAGGTAATTGAAAGTCTACATTTTCCATCTGTAATGGACAGAGAAGGACATGATAAAGTGAGTAGTGATCCTCGTAGCTACCCTAGCAACTCTGAAACTGACATTCCTCCTAGTTCAAGTCCATGCATTGATAAAGTAACGACTTCAAGTGAAGATGTAGGATTTGGCAAAAGAAGACGACATCGTTGCCTGGTGGTAACAGCACGAGCACGTTCCTTTCTTTATCATCAGGTTGGGTAATCTAACTTTGAATTGAGTCCAGTAAGAAGTTCCTTGTTTTGCGTTATGATTCAATCCAACCTGTTCGGAACACATGCTAATTGATTTCAGGTTAGATTACTTGTGGGTGTTCTCAAGGCTGTTGGCACTGGAAACTTGACAATTCCTGACGGTACTCTTACATTCATATCTATTTACGTACACTTGATTTTGTTTCGACTTAAAAATATAAATGATCTCACATGATGGGCACTTTGCAGTTGAAAGAATTTTGAATGCCAAGAGTGTTACTTCCGCAAGCCCCATGGCCCCTGCATGTGGTCTTTACCTGGGAGAGGTGAAATATGATCTTCCTACAACTTAGCAGACATTTTCAGTTCACTCAAACACAAACCTTATACAAGACTCAATCCAATGGATTAATTTTGCCCCTTCTATTTCTTTTCATCACTCAAGAAAAAGCATAGAGAAAATCTTTCTCAACTGACCCTCCTTCATTTAGGTTATCTTTGTTTAAACAAAGGTACACGATATTTTATGTAAGATTTATGGATAAAATTAAGTTGATTTTCCTTACAAGTTGATTTTATAAAATCTCTTTAATATGATGCTAAATCTCTTCAATTTATCTTGTTCCATATTTTGGGCCCTAAAAATATAGCTTAAATAGAATGTACGTGTAAATGCAGATTTCCTTAGTGAAATTCAATTAGACTCAAAAGTGTTGTTTTAAATAAATAATACATAAAATCGCCAATCGGCAGTTTACTTCTATAAGTAAAACGGGTTTCAATCACTTGCTTTCATGTAAATTTTGCAGCACCAACTAGAAAAATAATGAGATAAAATCATAATTAAGAAAAGTTGTAATTCTAATATTAAATTTATAAATTTATCCATGAAATTCTTTCCTGATAAGCCTTAAACCTAACTCCAGATCTATAAGCTTGAAATAGAAGCAGTACCCTGCAGGAAAAGACTGAGTGAGAAGGAAATTGCCTCCCTGGTACAAAGAAGTGAAACGAAATAGAAGGTAAAAATAGAAGGTAAACAAAGAACAGAGCAAAATTACAAAATCTGCTGTTGCTATAAAGAAATTGTGACTATAATACAACATGTAATGAAGGGATATCAACTAAACTATTAATGAACCGATCAAGATAAGAAGTTACTCCATGAAAGTCCTAATAGCAGCGTGAATTGAACTAGTACGAGCAGAATTTCTCCTCTGTATTAGTGAGTGTGGTCCATTCCAAACACACTGGCTATTTTGGGGGAAAAGAATTCCACACAAACTTGAAAGCTTGGGGTTTTCACTATATAAACTCTGAAGGAGCTCACTTTTCTGCTGTTTACCTTGTGACCCCTACAAACAGATTGAACTATTAAGTACACTTATCAACTGCAAATAATGACAAGTTAATGCAACTGGATTCTAGCATATGTTTTCTTGCATGACTGGTTAAGCAAATACTGTAATGTACTAGACCAGACAGTCACTGAAATACCTTGTATTTCTTCTCTTGCTGGACTGCTGTGGCTTGTCCTTCTTGTTGCTTTGTTCTATATTCATCATGAAGAACAATTGCATCACCAACATTTGATTTCACTGCCAAGGTTCCACCATGTTTTATAGTCTCATCCATCTCTCTCTTCTGACTGTTCATTTCAGTATCTTCCTCATCTTCTTCCTCTTCATTCTCCTCCTCCTCCTCATCCCCTTCTTCTAGGTCATGGTCATCATTGTCATCATCATTATCAACATCAATACTCCCAAGCTTTCTCTCAGCAGGGCTACACTGCTTCTCACTAATCTCCATCTTTGTTACCTCTCCTTTGTCTTCATCAACATCTCCATCAGTGCCCATAGAGTCATCCATATTAGATGATGAATCCTCGCCACCAGGACTATCTACTTGTATTGATTCCTAAAAAACAAGGCAGTACAGAATTATTATTTCTGTTATTGTCCATAGATTTCATAAAGTACATACTTAGATTTCTTAAATACTTGTACTATGACCCTTGTTTTATGTCTGGGATTCAGATGTTACCTAAAGTAATAAGGGAAATCAAGCTCGAGAATATCATTTTCATGCCACTTAAAAAACAGTGATTTATGATATCTGGCTTTATATTTTGCACCAAGGCAGGCATACCAGGCCAGTCTGACTATTAAACAGAATAAGTAAATATGTTGTGGTCTTATCATTTCAGTTAAGAATTTTACCACAGTGAGGCATGATATATACAACTGCCTCCAAAAATTGCTAGACATCCAAAAGATAAAGTGTAGTCAATAAGCCATTAAAATACCTCGTGCTTAAATTCTTTAGCATGGCTATCACCACCAGATCCAAAGCTGCCTCTAGCCATTCGAGCATTTTCCTCGCGTTCCTTCCTTCTTCGCTTTAGAACACAAATAGCACATAAACAATCATGTTTATGGTGTCTTCTGCAAATAAGATAAAGAGTAAGCATGGAAATTATTTTAATGAATTATATCAATCAAAGGATGTCCGGAACTCCTCATTATTGAAATATTTTTAGAATCAGTTACACTTACAAATGAACCAAAAGATGCATTTTACAGAACTTATCTGAAAGAAAATACAACTCTCTATCTTGAGATTTATAACGCACCTTTAAAGAAGAATACACTATTATAGAGTATAAAATTTCAGGGAGAAAAGTATCAGTCTACAATAAAAATCTACTTGTAAGCTTTTATTGTTCATTTAATACAACGAACATTATCAATTCCATGGTAACTCAGATATTTCCATGCTAAGTAAGAACAATTATCAAATAAGGAATTAAACTATCATATAATACATAGGCTTATTTTGCATTTTGGGAATACACACCCATGACGCTTTTTTGTCTTCTGCTTCAATTGACTACTCTTCCCAACTTTTCCATCACCAGACAGTGTGATATCTTCTGTTGAAGTCCTTTCTACATAATGAAAACATATGACATGTTGCTATCAGAAAGCCAAAGTAAAGCATTTTACATGAAATTAAAACCATCAGTTTTCGAAGATAATGCATGCAAAGTAATGTCTTCATTCATGGGATAGGGTTAAGATATGTTCCGATAAGAGAATTGGTTGCTTAGGAGGGAGCTTCCCAGATTGTTACCAATATGTTCTGATATCTAATACCTAATGATGGGTCTGGGAAGAGATGGGATGTATTTGAATAAAGGTATCATAATTTTGTTTTGATATTTTACAATCGAATGGGGGAGAGTTTCCACTCCATTGTATATGGGATGGTTAGTAGATTAGGAAACAACTTCCCATACCCCTCAAAGTCAGGGGTAGAAAAAAGGAAGTATTGGATGGAATGGATTTTATTCATCCTATGTTAAACAATAGAAAGGGTCTAGCTAGATATTACAAAATAAAGTCAAGATAAAATAGAACTAATTATCATTCTAAAACTTTGTAAGTTTTGGAGCTAGACTTTTAAGAGTGACATCTCAGAAAGGTAAATTGCTTAACTAAAATTTCTCAGTTTAAAAATGATAATATCTATAATTTATTGTCACCCTCACCTGTCCACAGAAAAACAAAATGTAAAAGTAGAGGAACACAGACAAAGACAGAGCCAGTGAGAAAAAACTACACATAAACTAACCCTACTCAAGCAGAAGATTCCTCTAAAAACCATTGCATGACAAAAATATTAAAAAGAATGAACAGACACATATTTCCAGACATACTTCATGCAAAACAGATCCTGAGAACGCAGAGACAAGAGCTACATTGCTAAATGCTTTATATCTTCCATCCTTGCAGAGTAAAAGGGAAAGATAGTATTTTTAAAATATATATATATATATATATATTTGTGTGTGTGTATGTATGTACATAGACATGGATGTCTCACCCTTGGTCCCTTTTGATAGTTCACTGTATAGCCCAGCCGCAGTCCAATACTTCATAAAGTTCTTCTTTACTCGCCTCATAAGATCCAAGATATAGTCACCTTTATTGTTATACTTGTAACAATTGTCCCAAATGTATTGAACATCCTTGTATACATCCTCTGAATTCATATACTTTACATTTTTTTCAAGATTGCTGCATATAGTTCCAAAATCCATTGGCGTGTCTATGATATCGAAATAATCCTGGTTCCAGATAGTAGTATGACATTAGACACAAGTAAACATTTAAAAAAAAATGGTTCCAAGTTTTATAATCAATCACGTTATTCTCTATGGCTAAACAGATATCGTAGATCCTTCTAAGATATAACCTCTATGTCTAACAAGAGAGAAAAAGATAGCTCGTGCATGTTAAACAATGACAAATATCCACCCAGTATCTACTAGAATGTACTACTTTAATTTCTCTCATTTATCACTCGTGCTTTTTCCTTCATGACATTAGTATGCGAAGAGAAACTTTACTAAACAAAAACTTCTGGAAGAATGCAGGGCGTAGAAGACTGCTTCATTGAAAAAAGGAAATTTAACAAAACAAAATACTGAAAAAGAAGCAAACTTTAGATTCAGTGGCAAAAATTGAGGAAGAGAAATATCGAACATCTCCAGGGTGGGAACCAAACATAAAAAAATAAGTTTCATCCAATTAATAAGCTATGGAAAAAAATTACTTACAGGAATTCCCAGAGCTTCGGGATTGACAGGAACATTGAAGGGCTCGGCTGCATCCATTTTCATTACCTTCCTTATAATCTGTGTAGAACAAACCGAATGCATTATTATAACTGATAATGTAATGCTTGGAAACAGCAAACAAAACCAAGAAGAGCAACTATATCAAAACTCCAACAAACCACTAAGGAAGCATCCAATTCCTGCTTATTATATAGAGCACTATGTTGAGTGGCCTTTCTTTCTTTTGGGTGGATGATCTCAGTGGAAGCTGACAACGGTTTGCTTGTGTGCTCAGCATTTGATCCCAAAACCTTTGAAGACTTGATTTTAATGCTACCAGCTCTCTTTGACAGAGTACCTAGTTTCATATCAGGCAACGAGTTTGCACTATCCTCCATTCTCTCAGCACTCAGACCTTGTTTTTCAAGGCCATGCTGATGGCTACTCTTATCAGTATCACTCTGTGTGGGAGCATCAGATGAGGTGGGTTGGGAGTCCAACATTTTAGGTGTTCTAAGCTTCACCTTAACACGTCCAACGGATTTCCCAATAGCCTTATCAATGGAACCATCAGGATTTATGTTAGCAAGATTGTAATGCTGCTGATCCGTCCCAGTGGAAGAAGGTGTGTCAACTTCCATTCCAGAGTTATCTTTATCATAACCAAACTCATCCAAACCAGAGGTTTCTTCCATGTTATGACCCCCACCATTACTTAGGTTATCGTTACCACTTATTCCATGGTTAGTGCTACCTTTTCCCTTCCCTTTCTTATGCCCACGCTTGCGCTTCATCTTCTATCTTCAAACCAAACACCACCCTGAAACAAATTCAAACAAAAGTAAAATAAATCACCACACTACAAAGTACAATAATTTATGCATCAAAGGGTCTTAAAAAGTTGTAATACTAAACACCAAAAAAGAGTTTGGCAAGGAGGAGATGAATTGAATGAAAAAGAGAGTAAATTTGAGTTAAATGAAATGAAATTATGGAGTAAAAGAATTAAAAGCGGAAGAAATCAGAGAATTGAGGAAAGCAATTACAAGGAAGGGAAAATGGGTGTGGAGATCGGAAGTGGGAGAAAGGAAAGGCCGGTGATTGTGCAGTGGGAAGGCTTCCCTGAGCTTCAGTCGCCGGAGGAAGAACGCCGCCACGCCGTGCCGTGCCGACTCAATCCAATCCCTTCCCTTCCGCTATCTTCTCAACTTCAAAACGCTTCGTTTCATTACCACCTGATTCACCCCCAACAACTCTAAATTATCAATTTTATCTTTAAACTATTAAACATTTTTATATTGAATATTAAATTAATCAAAATATTCGTAAATATTAATTAATATTATGCTATACTGTAATACGTATACGACGTACAAATTGTATTATTCGTTTATTAATAATATAAGTTATAATATTTTATATTAAAAGAGGTAAACAGCTGAAAGAGTTTTTACGATATAGATTAAAAACTTAATTAAGTTTTTAGTTTCTAATAAATTTAAATATTTTAAATTGAGTTTCTATTAATATTTTTTAATCTATACTAAAAAAAATTACATTTTTCAATTGAGTCTATAATTCAGACTAGTTCTAAAATCACTCTAAATTTCCTCTTTCAAACACATTATTTTTTCAAACCACTTACAATATTATAGAATTACAGTTTCAAACCACAAATCTAATTCCACGGGAAAACAAATTCTTTAGGGTTAATTACAGTGGAATAATTATGGTGATATCCAAAAACAAGAATTAAAAGTGCATTGATTTTATTTATTTAGTATTTTATCTACTATTGAATTGTATATGAGAGTTAAAAAAGTAAAGAAAAAGTGGTATGAGTAAGTATTAGAAAAATGTGAGAGTTGCATGAAGTATGGTGTGATGATGATGGAAGAAGCAGGTGAAGAAAAAGGCCATGAACGTGACACTCATCATAAAATATTGGCACTGCAGTGTGCAACACAGCCTGCCCTCCACGTTAACCAATCACCAATGTAAATTGTATCAGTATGTACCGGACGAGCTAATCTCGAGTCTAGAGATCGATGGACTAAAAAAACACCTCAAAACACGTAATAAATAACAATAACGATAGTTATAAGCTTTACAATATACAATTTTTATACAAAGTACTTATTTAAGTGTTTGAGGTCCATCCCAACCAAGTACAGATAACAAAAGAAGAAAACTTAAAGGAACGAGTAAGAAGGCTACCGACACATAAGTAATTGTACAATTAGTTTCTGATACTATCTAGCTCCTCTTTATCCATACAGGTACATAATTTTTGTTGTAAAAGTGAAGGTTGCTTAAGATGGAGACATATTTGTGTTTCAATCTGTTTGTTTAGTGCGCTTTCTTGTCACGGGCCATCTTCTTTTCTGAAAAACATGTCTTACATGCAAAATGGCCAACACTTTTCTTTTCTTCACCTCTTTTGCTTTCAAACAGTGTCTGCAATTTGATTCTTTCTCAAATAACTCACAATTTGTACACTTATTCTTTGGATTACTTCAAATGCAAGTACTGAGAGAAGTTGAGGAATAAGGAGCCCACAATTTACCCCTTCATCCGTGTCAACTGAGCAATAATTATGGACAATGTCGTCTAAAACTAATTGATTGTCACACAGTAAAGCGAAAGTGATGTTTTGCATCTACTTTCCCCCTATTCTCCTCAATTTCTTTGGGTTGTTATTCAGAGGTAAACTTTAAACCTAGTTCAAACGATACCATATTAAAAGGTGGACTTTATAGTTTCACTTAACCTCATAAAATTGGTTTATGAGATGAGGTTTGCATTCATTTATATACTATGAAATGTTCTAATCTTTAATAAACGTGGGATTTCTAGTTGCCAAGATATTACAGATAGGCTTTCATATTCCTCAGACAGTGTGATTGTCTCGTTGACAAAACATGTTTTTACTCAATGAATGCTTTTTCTTTTAATCATTTTTCTGTTCATTATTGCTTCATTCATTTCAGTAATTACTTTGAGTTTTGGGGATGAACAATGATTAACAGAAATGGGGTTCTTGTGCACTTGATTTAACATAAAACATGACCGATGGTGAAACATAGTTTGGGTTCTTGAGATGTAGTGATTCTGACAAAAAGCCATGGTTTTCCCTTAACCAGGTTATTTTTGGGCATACATGAGAGGAATAAAAGTGGCCTACATCACTGCTTTACTAGCTTTATTTCTTTTTCACTATAAAATGATTTCTTTCTTCACTTGAATCATGAATGCTCTTCTACTGCTTAGCTGTTGGATGTCAAACTTTCATTCTCCCGCTCCCCTTTTCATATTTATTTAAATTATATGGTAACAATCATTGCTACTATTTTACTTGTGGTGTGTTCATTTCATTTTTTGGGTTTCTCATGTAATGTAATTAATGTATGAGTTGGTATTTGCACGATATTGCAGCAGCCTTTTTCTCTTCTTTTAATATCTTTTAATCAGTGGAGATTTTATGAGAGATTATGCAAGATTCACACTGCAATCTTTCTCATGATTACATTTGAATGGTTATGGTGGAAGTGAGGAAATTCCATACATTTATGCCATCATCATGGAGAGACTTTAGGCTTTAATCCTCGCATCAGAGTTAGGAATAGGGTCCTATCTCATTTCATTCGGTGTATTAGTCTTAATCTTAATTACATGTGTGTTTATCAGAAAAATTGTTGTTTTGAAATGCATTGTATTAAAGGAATGTTGTGATTTGTAACAGTAATGTTAAAGATCCTACATCAACTAGAGATTAAGACATTACCTAGTATATAAATATAGGTGCAAACCTCATTTTATAAGCCGATTTTATGAGATTGAGTTAGACGTAAAATTCGCGTAGTTTGAAATAATTGCTTGCACTTGTCCCACCAACAGTCACTATTACTATTAATGTGACTAAAAGGGTTGGATTTAACAAGAACAACCCAGATGAAATCCAGGCTTAAATACGATTACTTTTAGTTTTAAAGGTCTCAGGGTCTTGGGACAACAAGGCCCATTCTTTTAAATTCTTAAAGTTTGCTTCTTCTGACAAGGTATAGTATTCAATAAGTTAGGCATCAGGATCATCGACATGGGAACATATATAAATGGAAAAGTGTAGCAATAGGATTATCATACACCTTTGTCTTTACATTTTGTATTCGGTATAAAGCTAACCTTCTCACCATCATCTTTGTGTCAAGCAAAATAGCATAAAGAACTCTGCTCTTGCCTCAAACTATGGCACTTCAACACACTTCAAGCTGAATCAATTGAAAGGTAAGTTTATTCTCTTCAGTTTAATTCCAACTATTTCTGTCAATTCACATGAACTGCATATCTTCAAGCTAAATTTCTTTTCAATATCATTATTACAAGATTCTATCAGGCCATGCATACATGTGCTTCTAGCATTTAATATAATTACATTAGGCCACCAATTTCTTTACTTCAACTATTCATCTTATCGTGCCTTTTAAGACTTCCCACAAATGCCTTTAAAATTGACTGCTTTTCATTCTTGTTTTCAGTCATCTCATATCTGTAGACTGTTGCAAAGGTTGGTTCCATGCTGATTGAAGGAAAAATCATGATATTGTTGTTTTGATAGCACCATGGCTTTTCCTTTTCCTATGCTTGCTGATGTTTGTATCTTCCCTTTGGTGATCTTAGTTGTGGAATAGAGTGTTGCATATAAAAGATAAGGGGAAAAAAAAGAAATTGTTGTAAAAAGCTTCTCAAGAAATGTTTAAGCAATTTAAAAAATAAAAACCATTTGGAGCATGAATTTCCCTGTTTATAATAGATTACTGATGCTTTCTATTTTGATTTGTTTCAGATAGAGTTGGTGTTGACAAAGATCTTTGGACTAACAACAAGACTTCCATGAGTATAAAGGTTATTTGCAGGTAGTGATTTTTGGTGTCTTTAGAGGGAGAAAAGAAAAGTGGAGATAGTGTGATAGAGGTGGTGGTAGCATGAGTGATTTGAACGGTGAAAGATCAAAGCCATGGAACATATATCCATCTTCAAACCCTGGTCCATCACAGAGAGGAGGAGTTGATGAGGAAGGTCCATGGAAAAGCTTAGGGACATCTATGAGTGCTATTTCTTTTGGTTTTGTTGCCACAGCCATTTTGATTTCAATGTTTCTCATAATGGCCATTTTTGAACATTTGTTCAAACCTACCTCACAATTCTCCACGCCAGAATCTATGATGCCACGTTATCAGGAGCACTCACCACCAGTACCAACTGGAAAACAAGGAAATGCAGATTCAGTAAGTCTCTTCATGCTTTTCTTCCTATCAGCAACGTTTTATGCATGCCAAAATTAATATATTGCATGTTTTCATAATAATCTCAGAGATAATTATCTGATCTGCATAATCAAATTTTGAGAATTTGTTTTAAAGTAAAGAGAATAATGTGATTCTGCCTTTGTTTTGCAACTAATATTTCATGGATGCTTTGATGAAATACTTGTCTTAATTACTGTGAAAAAAATCAGTTTTAGGGTTACTTATATTTTTCGTGAAGAAAATACGTGTGTGATAAGTTGGCTAATTTAGACAAATGATTGTTGTTACTTGAGATGAGATGTTAGACTATAAAAAGTTGGTGATTATATTTTGGAAGTTATGTTGGTTGAATGATAAAGGGTGATTGATTATTTGTGACAGGTTCCAGCATGTTTTGCTTCTGATTTGTCAGTGCTGATGCCAGGGCACCAATATCCTACCTACATAGCTCAACCTGCTCCTCTCCCTTGTCAGAGGGAAGGGGCTTATTGGCCTTCTCATGAACACCATTTTCTGTTTAATTAGTGCATTTTTTTCCTAACCTTCAATATGTTATCAATCAACTTCTCCTCTCTCTGTATACAGATACTCAGAGACCACCCACCTGTGTCAATTTTATACATAAAAATATTGTATTTATATGCCAAAATGTGAAGCCAGTTTTTTCCAAGTTTAATGTACTTCAACTTCAGCAACTAAAGTTGCATCATATCATCAATGTTTCTTTTTAGTTTGTAGTTGCATTATTATCAGTATTTAGTGTTAGTTTTAAGTGATTGTAGTTTTGGTTTTGGTTTCTGATTTTCATAATTATATGCATGCCGTGACAGATTAGTGTTTGGAAGGATGAAAGCTAAGAGCAAAAAGTAGCAATGATAATAGTTTAGTTAGACAATAAGATTTGAGAAGATTAGTGATTGGAGAAGTATAATGAGAGAGTGTTTATTTTATGTCGCACGGATACTGATACGACATAGATACGAAAATACCTACAATATATAAAATGTAAAACACGGAGATACGAATCTATATATTATACAATTATGAATGATATAAATTGACAATAAATATTATGTGCACAAATATGTTATAGATTATTTTTTGGAGCAGAAAGATGTTTTTCATGACTGGTTCAAAACAATTTGTTTCTAATTAATGTATTTTTTCTTTTTAAAATTGTGTTAGAACCGTATTAAAATTGTAAGAAATTCAATAAATATTTTTTGAATTGGACACTTCACGAATATGTGTTCTACAAGTGTTATAGAATGTCGGTGTTCGATATAAGTATCCGACACCGTCACGTCATCGTATCCGACACCGTCACGTCATTTAAGAGAAGTATTCTTAAAAGCTGAAAGAACACAACACAAACTCATCAAACAACTCATATTTGTGTTCGGTAATTGCTATATTAGTGAATCATGAATAATTACATTATTTGTAGATTATTTGATAAATCAAAGGTTTATTTTTAATATAATCATTAATTTTATTAATTTATAGCCATGTGAGAAACCTTTCTTTTATGTATAACCAAGGTGTTCAGTGATGTTAATAATTATTTATAAAAACAGGATAAAATATGAGAAATATAGAATTAGAAATTATTGATATTTCATTAAAAGGCTCTATATAAAGAGTATAACAACATTAATTGAAATTAAAAAACAAAACATAATAGCCTATATTTCTAACTTGATTCTCAAAAAGCTTCGAATTTAACTTTTAAAAGAGCTTTTGTCAAAATGGTTCTGCAATAAATTAGCTTAATTTCGCCTTCTCGTAGCACATCTTTTAAGAAAATAACTTAATCTTACCATAAAAAATTGGATACTTTGAATAAGAAATAACTATTTGATTGTCTATAAAAATCTATTGGCTCACTTTGCTCATATATAAACTAACATGCACACATGTATGAATAAAATGAAAAAGACAAATTAAAAATAATTTGATGTAATTTTAAAAGCAAAATTGAAATAAAATGATAAAATCTTAATAAATAAATTTTTTATTTTAGAATAATAATCTTAAAAAATAATTTTTATTATAAAATTTTAATAAATAAAATATTTATAGTTAGAATAAAATATTAAAGTAAGTTGTTTTATAAAATACCTAAATTTAAATTATTTAAATTAATAAAAATATAATCATTTTATATTTATATTTAATTATTTATTTTACTATAATAAATTACATAAAAATTGATTATATTTATAATTTTATATATATATAATTAACAAGTCACAAAATTAGTGATCTTGTTTTCAAGTAATAGTACATCTTTTATCAAGACATGTTTTTAATACAAATAATTCATTAAATGTTAATCAAAATGTAATAATCTCTCATCAATTTCTAGTTTAAAAAAGATGATAAGGTTGATCAATAAAATCACTCCTAATATATACAAATCATAAAACATTGCAAAGATTTACTCTTTCTTTCTTTATATATGTTTTTTTCTGGTGTTAAAGTATTATGGATTATAATAAATGTTCTTGATTTTATTAAAAGTTTAGATTAATTTTCTATTTCGCACTTTTCCAATTCTGAAGAAAGGATGAAAGTATTTTGTAGCTCTATATTTTGCCAGTGAGAAATTCTACATGATTTGATACATCAGTTAATAATATACCAGTAAAAAAAACTCAAATATCAATAACTTCATCTCATAAGTATTCACTTTAAAATTAAAACAAGTCATAACTCAAATCAGTAATGAGAATGAATGTTTAAACATAATTTCTGAGCGTATTAAATTGATATACATATATTACTGTTTAGAGTGGAATTGATTTGTGATTGTAATTTTGAACAAGTCATGGTTTTAAACTGTGAAAGTTTACATTACAAGTGGAACTCCAGTGGTAGGGGAAAGCCACTGCAGTCTTCAGCAACTTGCACCTACCCCTCTTTAACTTTGCAAGAAGACCTCCATGATTAGCATAGCAAAATGAAGACTTGCAGAACAAAATGAAGACTTGCAGAAGAGAGTTTGGTGAAGGAAAGGCCTAAAAAAGAAAGAATGAGCTACAAGTCATCCAACATGTCTTCATCTGGTAATATCAAGGTCAGCAAAGAATACTTAACACGGAGAGAAATTCTGCCCTTATCAACAACAAGCTTTGCTCCAGAGACAACCCAATAGCCAGGAGACTCTTGTGGTCCTCTGCTCATCTCAGTTGTGTCAACAAATTTCAGAAGCTTCGGAGCTTGGACCGGAACCGGAGGGCCGCCCGGATAGACGGCAGAATTGATATTAACATCTGCTGGACGCGGCGGCGGCTTCTGAAATGTGGCTGTGAAGTGTTGGCTGATTAAAGTGGATATCAGTCCTGACTTGGCTCCCAACTTGGGGGATCCCTCCCACTCCGGATGCTTCACTGCCTTAGCTCCCAACACAGTTGAGAATCTAATTCTTAGGAAGAGTATGTTTTTTATGCCATAATTCTCAACTTGTAGTTGTGCTCCAGTTACTATTGAAAGATCCTCCTCGGATTCCACAGGAGCTGTGCACACATGAGAGAAATTCTTCCATTGAACCTTCTCATAGAATCTCCTATCATAAGACTTCCGCTGAAAGTTATCATTTGGGTCATCTTCAAGCTGGAAGATTTTTGGAAGTGATGAAAGGTGTTGCAAATGGATTGCCAACCGATTGCTTTTCTTACCTTCAAGATACAGACGGAGACCAGTTACTGGCCTCTTACCTACATCAACCTGTGATAACATGACATTATTCCTGGCTTTAGCACAGAGGTTATAAATTAGTATATATCCTATTAAATGTTTCTAATTACTTAACTGCTTTTTTAAACAAAAACCTTCTGTGTTCTTAACTTGTGTCCATGAACACAAACTAGAAAGTGCACTACATGTTCCTCCCAAAAAACAAACGAAATAGAGAATCAACGTCCACAAAGTTTAGAATGTCAGTTTAAAAAATGCTGAATCGATGAATGTTGACAACAAAATATACGAAGCATTATAGTTTACACCACATGAACAAAAAATATGCATCTATTGTTTGTAAGACTACGTTCCACTACATGGTAACAAAAATAAATCCTAAAAGCTTCTTCATACAATATTTACTCCCACATATTTCTCCTTCTTGATTGGTCCAACTAAATCACAAACTGTTAAGGACTGGCTAAACAAATGCGAGCAATTTTTCTCTAGATAACAAACAAATCCCTGAATCAAAAGCGCTATTAGCTTTTGGATGAGATTGCACTAAAATGGCACCTCAATTATATGAGGTCCAGATTTGAAATTTATCCTAGATGGCCCCAGTATATTCTTGATGTTACCTTACGTTTTGGTGAGGCATATGGGGACCCACTCTCAACTTCAATTCAAGCCTTAACTCAAGTATCTTGACCCCCCAACACTGTTTGAGCATAATATCCAGATGCATGTCAGAATGTTTAACACTAACTAACATACATTACCCACGCTGCTAACTTTGTAAAATTGCATGATACTGTAAAATTCAATCAGAATATAAAAAAATTCAATAGTTGACAGGGTGCCTCAAATTTCAACTCGGGTTTCTAATTCCTCTTACTGATGATTTGATGCATGAATTAGGGGGGTGAATTATGTATTGTAAACTGGATTTGAGACTGGATACCATCCACTGAGAATGGAATCTGGAGAAGAATACAAGACAACTTTAAGACTCATGCCCCGGCATTTCTAATATTTGGCTATGCCATTGGGTTAACCAATGTTCCTGTTTTATTCCAAGCATTAAAGGTTTGTCATCAACCTTTTCTACGACATTCTTGTTTACAGCCCTACACTTTAGGATCATGTGGTGCATCTCAAGACAATTTTCCAAATTATTCAGGACCAGAAATTATATCCAAGATCATGTTGTCCACTGACCCCTCTAAAATTCAGGCAGTGGCAAGATGGCCACAACCTTCAAATATCAATGGAAAAATGTTTACACAAATCACATACTTCTTTCTCGAAAATTTTATCTCTGTTTTCTCTTTCTTTCTGTCAGCGATAGTTACCATTCTTAATTCTGGTTTCCCTGCTTCTAGTTGTGGACGTCCTCGGAGTTGTTCTCCCCGAAATTCCGTCACACAAACCAAAAGACTTGAATGTGATTAGTTATGTTATGACCCAGAGAGGCAAAACCAATCAATACCTAAATATCTAGGACCAAAGAACAAAGTTTCACCTGTGTGGTATTAACATAAAGCTTTGGACCCATGAAGCTAAACTGTAAAGAAGCAGAACTTCGTTGCTTCCGTTGTGGACCAAGTGGAAGATCACTGAATACAGGTGCCCACTGCCTTGGCAGCTGGAATTCCAAGAATTGGTGGAGCTCTTGAACCGGTGGTTTATCTGCAAGATTCAATACATAATGAAGCATTTTAAACCAGTAAAGGTAATCAATCTGGAATAAACCAAAATTGAAGACAAACAATGAAAAAAAAGTGATCCATGGGAATTTAATTTTAAGAGAAAAATCTAAGCCCTGGGCAGTGTAATGATGCATATATGAATCACTAAGATCTAATCACTATTCTACTAATAAGGGTATGTTTTCATATGTTTCATTACTCGGTATTGCAAAGCAATGCCTAAACGCTATTAAGTCCTTGTGGGAGCAGCTATGCACTCTCCTAATGTCAGCACACAGATTTCTCCAACTGAATATTATTATGTTTGGTAAGGCGAATCTTTTAAAGAATTCATGACAGTAGGTTAATTCAAAGCCAACTGAATTAACAAATAGAATGAAAAAGAACTTCAACAAGCAAAGGAATCGAACGCTTCTATTCTATTCAAATGACATTTTTCCTTCACAGCCAAGAGAATAAAATGATCAATTAAAAAAATCATGAGCCTCCAGGGTAAAAATTACATCCTAGAAAATCATTTTGCTTCTGAAAACAAACATAAGGCTGGAAATTTGAAGTGTCAGCTGATCCAAAGGAATGAAGATGATTCAGTTTTTAACAGATTGAATATTTTTTTCTGTAAAGCATCAAAATACTGTCTTTACTTTCTTTGAAATAAACGAATAACAGTGTCAGCAATTGAATTCTTTAATCCTGGTTAGGAAAAAGTAAAGTTGATAAGGGTCTCCTTCTGACCTGTGTTTTGGGAGATAGTCAAGAAGATCAGAGTGGTGTAAGAAGCCATATGACTATCCCACAAGACAAATGATGTTTTTCCCAGTTTTAATGTATAGAGCAAATACCACTCCAACTATGAAAAAATATGAAAAATACTTTCACTTTTATACAATGTCAGTCTCCGGTGATCAATACAATTTATAATATTCCTGGGGATTTGTTAATTCAAAACTTATTATGCATTCAGCCAGAAGATGATCAAAACTCAATGAATATAAAGGAAAGTCTAACAGAATGTAATGGGAAGTCTATAACCATCCAGACAAAGATCACAAGTATTTTTGGTCATGCAACAAGAACAGTTAAAAGGTAGAGAGACCAGGCTGGTGGTCATTCTACAAGACAACTGTCTACAATAGCTCAGTTGCAGTAAGAATACTTCTCCTATGAATAAAAGACTTGCAAGCTATCTAAACTTTCAATAATTGCTTCAGTGCTTCAAAAAGTGGGGCAGGGGTGGACTTCACAAGTTTATTAATAGTAAACCATAAACTATAAAATTTTGCACCCAACAGAATCGCTCAGTCCACAACATAATGGACAACTGTTACAATCAAATACCAAAAGGAAGTATTATTTAGATAGAACATATGTAAAGAAAAAAAAAATTGCTTACATCGTAAATAAAGGTTTATGGCATGGCTCAAGAATCCACTCCCTGGCACTCCATTCAATAGAGATGTAATTGGAATGAATGACATTGAGATCACATCAGGCTCACACTGAACAGTTTGCAACCACTCATTGTGGGATAGGTTTCTGTCATCACTCCCACCCCTCCTCTTGCAAATGCTTACAATATCCTGTGGTAAAAAAAAAATAAGTACAATTGCTATGGTAAATACAAATACTAAAAATATTGTAAAAGTTAAATATTTTAAGCACACCTCATGTGAATAAGAACTCGATGGACTAATATTGGCAAATGTTAGCCTCTGCTCCCTGATTCCAAACTGTAGAGAAGCAATATTGATTACATACTGTCAAGTTTCAATCCAATATAGGAAGATAACAAAATGCTTATTGACAGAAAATATATATGGGTCTGTATCAATGGAAGACAGGATCAGAGATGAGCGATTGAAGATATTAAAATAGTACGGATTGCAGATTCATAACCCTCCAACTCAAAGTATAGACCTCTAGACTCTTCCCTAACTTCTTCTCTCAATTAGTCAGTCACTGCTCTAACTAACCTCCCATAGCCCCTTTTATCTCTAAATTCACATGTGAACACTCCCATCCCTATCTCCCTTTTCTCATTACATATGGTTCCTATACATTACAAAGATGATATTATATTATTCAAGAAAATAATTACAATTTATGAACCATGCACTCAAAAAATAATGAGTAATGACACTTGCACAAATTTATACACACTTGTCCCACACTCCAAACAGGTCATTTAGTAACATCTATGATTCGCTGTAACTTTATTTTTTATGGCCCAAATTGTAGCATACCACATAGTTCACGCAAATATCATTTCCATTTGCTATTACAATGTTTAATCAAACTATACATGGGAAGGGAGCCCTGGAACCAACATTAAATGCATGAATATCAAAGCAAAACACAGTACAAGACTCGATCAAATATCATAATCATTCTAAATTAGAGATTTCATATCAATTAGAGACATGACTAAATTATAGCTTAAATGTCAGTGCAAAACTCACCTTACAATTGAGATAGGTTTAAAATTCATTTTCTAAGATGATATAACCTATCCCAGTAAAGTTTGTTAGTCTATCGTGTTACCCCAATCGAGCCACTATCTATCCACAAATATCTAGTCCTTTGAATTAGGCATAAAGTCTACTAGACAAAAGTATTGAGATGTTTCATAAAATAGCAGGATAAATAGTGATTGGTCCCAAGATAAAAAATTTGCTCACAAACCTTGTTATTAGGGAAAACATGATCAGAAGCAACATAATGGCCATTGGCATCTAGAAACCTCCTATCTGCCATCTCTTTCAATTTTTTCTGAACATCAGCAGGTTGAAGAGTTGATGAGTGTTGCTGCTTCAAATATATAACATCTTTTCCCCCCATTTTCATACCAACAATTATATGGGTGCCAAAGGTATCAATAAACCTGAGAATTGTGAATAGTAACAGTTGGCCAGAGTCTCAAACAAAAAATACAGTAAAAAGAAAAACGAGTTATTCTATTAGAATTAAATAATTTTTAAGACAGTCAATTTATGTTGCTTGTCAACATGATTAAGCCATACAAACAAAAATTGAAAAATTTGCATTAAATGAAGAAATATATTATATCCAAATTAGTCCTAATTTGATAAGAAGTTTAGAACTTAGCACCACTAGAACATTTAAATGCAAATAAACAACCAAAACAAGAGAACAAATATGCCAAAATAAGCTTTTATCACATAAATTTGGCTTATAAAAGGCATACATCAACAATGAACCTCCTATTGTTGTTGTTATTGCTGTTATTTATAAGCCCAAGTCAAATTTTTCCATAAAAAGGAGATTGATCAGCAAAGAAAAGTTCAATTAAAACTATGTAATCTTGTCAGCTTAATGAAATTGAATCTTTTTAAAAGAATATTCAGATAGCGACTGTGTAATGACGTGAATGTGTTTTTACAATTCACCTCATTTATGCCGCCATTCCCAGAATTACATCTACCTATCATACAAAGGTGAAAATAGAAATGGAAAAATATATAATACTGGGGTTATTAATAAAACAACAGAAATATATCGGAGAACCTCCACATATTCCTCATTAAGGAATTATTATTTGTTCATTATCATCAAAGGTCATTTCTATCTTTCTGCTATAATGAATCTGCTTAAGGCCCACAGAACCTCAATCATTAAGAAGCTAGAGATCTGAAGGCCTCCATAGTTCCAAGAGCTGACCAAGATGTCAAAACTAGAACTTAGAGGGTGATGATATTTCATTTGACAAGGAATTAGAAACCGTCTGATCAAGATTACATTAACAAAACTCAATTCACCTTGCTAAAGCAGGTGGGTCCCACGATGATGGCACAGCTTTTTTAACATGGTCGCAGAGGACCATTTGAGACTTCTCCAATGCAACAGTATATAGTGTAATTAACACCCCATCAAAAGCGAGGGACTTTGTAAGGGCTGCATCTCTCTGCCAACTACCAGAAAATTCAAACATTGTATTGAAAAGCCCTGATGGTATTTTCCCAGTCAAAGATAAGTCCTGATTGAATTGCTCTGACATCTGAAAGCATTTAAATGAAGTAAACAGCCACTGAACAGGAGATAATGCATGTTTCTTAAAACTTAAAATGCTGACAAAAAGAAAGTCATTACCACTGCAATAGCAAATTATAAACAAAAGAAATATTTTGTTCTGTCCCTTCAAAAGCACGCAGAAGCATAAATATTCAAAGATCAAAAGCCTTTAGAAACCTACCAACAGATTTATAACTTGAAGATGATTTGCCTACTTAGTGATACATATAACACACTAAGCGGTTAGGGCATGTCAGATGCTTTTGCAATAGCTTATAAGATTATTTACATATGGCCTACCAAGGAAAGAAAACCAACAGCAATCAAACTGACAGATACTACCTGTTGAGCCAATCCCCCGTTGGCTTTAAACAGAGGGTGTTATCAAAGCCAATCAACCAGGACACATCATACTGAACAAATTTCATCATGCATCATGGTTTCAAACACATAACAGTAAAGTTTTGACAGTGATGATGACCAAACACCTGTTCACTTTTGAAATATGAAGCTAGAGTAAGACCTTCATATACATTCCATCTATCATCTACTAAAAAGTGCATTCCAAAGGGGGATCATGAGCAAAACACTGACGTGAAAGGAAATGGGTAAAAAGATGCACAACAATGCTCGTAGTTTATTTCTAAGTAACAGCCAAAAATTTCATTAAACAATGCATGATTTCAGAATTCAATTCACCTCCAGAAGTAAAACAGGAAAGTTTACCTGTTGAAAAGACAGAACATCGGACCTGAACCGAGTGCGTTCCCCTTTATCACATTTAATTGATTTGGAAACATTTGGTATGGAAACTCCACCAGGTAGTACAACCTCTCTTACATAATTTTCATCTATCTCAATCAAGCGTGAATTTACAGAATCTCCTTTACAATATTTAAGCCTTATATCAGTGGATATATCATAACCACGACCGATGGACCCAATTGCAATCTCAGCAGCTACAGGAGCGGGAACTTTAAGTGCCATATCTTAGCATATCATTTCTCTTCACTGAAAAGGAACCAAATCCCACAATTCAGCACTCTTAAGCAGTTATCATTTTGTGTCAGAAATTAGGAGCTTTGTTAACACATATAATACATGGAGTCACCTTCTAAAACACACAGACCATGCATAGAAACCAAACTATAAATGATTACTGGGGCAACTAACTAGAAAAGAGAAACTTAAGATTGATCTCAAAACCGACAAAGGAGAAATTTCGAGGAGAGAATGGTGCAAAACTAGTAAAGCATTTACTCCTTTAAGCTGGGCTGAAAAAGGAAATTAAAAAGCGACAGTAATATATATTTTTTGGCGCAATGATTCATGATAGCCTGGTGAAGTCTCTGCACAGTGCCCCACAAATGAAAAGCTAGGCTGCAATTCAGGAATTGGATGCCCCACACACCCCAGAGCTCAGCATGTACTTCAAACAAACGCATTCTTAGTCAAAACTTGTAATTAAACCAAATTTAGTGCTTAAAGCGTACATAATTACGGTGCAAGATGAGCTTCCACACTTTCTCTATGGCCCTGAAAATGGAGGCGCCGCCCAATACCCAATCAGCGATCAGGCTCAGCAGTGGGTGGTTTGTAGCTGGGATTTCAAAACCCTAAAGTAAAAGTTGGATTCTTGAAATGGTGGGTTGAGAGAGAGAGAGAGAGAGAGAGAGAGGGAGAGAGAGACAAATGGAAACTGGAACAGAGGTGGACTTACATTTGAAGTAATTAATAATTAATTTAAAAGTATTGACTATTGAATGAGAAAGAGAAAGAGTGAGAGCAATAATAGCATTCACCCATTCTCTCTCAAACATTCATTCTACTTTTCCTTGCAAACTATAATTTGCAAATTATTATCTGCATATTCAACTATTTCTAAGACTAATCTTATTTTGTAATCAAACATCTTTTCACTATTTTTGTACAAGATATCGAATGAAAAGTAAATGTATTTAGCATGAGGAAAGTAAAAAGTGTAAAAAGTTGAAAGATGGTAAAAAAAAGATAGTGAAACAGTGAGAGTAGTGAAGAAACATAGGAAGAAAGTAAAAGATGGTAATGGATTTTACAGTGAGTGTAACATTACATACACATGTACTACTTAGTTTAGTGCTACCTCTGCACATTCATTTTATTTAGTCATCTACACATGACATCATAGTCTCTCTGTCTGTCTCTGTCTTGTCTCTGTGTCTCTCTGCTACCCACAGTTAATGAGCAAAAACATGAGGAATGGGTATGGAAGGATTGGCACCCAGAAGGCAAGATCCATGGATGATTGCAGCTCTGAAGCAGGTGATGCGAAAGGAGAGATATTCGGAGTGATACTGGGTAGGAGTGCTTCAGTTTCAAGCAGGTGTTGTTCTGCATCAGAGGGGTTTGAAGTTACAATGAAAAGGGCATTCTCAATGGGAAGATCTTCATCGGTTTCAGAGAGGTACTGCAGGATCGATGAGACAGCAATGGAATCGGGCATTGAAGAATCGAAGGAGGAGAGGGGAGTGAGGATGAAGATGAAGATCCTGAAAGCATGTAAGAGGCTTCTTCGATTCCCATTCTAGTCTTCACTCTTCACTTCTCAGACATCACACCTTTCTCATTTATCATCATCTTTCATATTGCAAAACTAGATTGTGAATTGTGATCTCAAACTTCCATAAGATTAATCAACTTTTTCTTCTTCCTTCATTTCTTTCTTTTCACTGCCAATTATTTTACATCATTTCTAATAATTGAGTAACAGTAATCATGTGAAACATTAATATAAACTAAAAAAGGTTTTTTTCAAAACATGTGGCTTTGGTCCAACAACTTTGAGTGGGTGACAGATCAGATATTTACGAGGATGTTTATTACGTAAATCAACAACTTCTATTCTTGTAATAATTATTTTCTTCTGAAGAAATCTTGTTACAGACTTTAGCAAAAGTAATAGATGAATTGGGAATGATTTTTAATGAAAATTATATTACTAATAAAGGCAATAAAACCGAAGTCGTTAGAATAGAAGTAATTTTGATTAAATTTTTAGTTAATATTTAATTACAATTTATTAAGATGATAGGAATAGAATAAATTAGTGAATTATAGGAAATTGGAATGAAATAGAAAAAATAGTGAATTATAGGAAATTGAGTTAAGATAAATAATTATAATAGAAAGAAATAGGTAAAATAAGGAGCGGGAATAGTGGAAAATTGTGTTGTTGAGATTCAATTTGAAAGAGAGATATTTGGATTATATAATAAATCTTTCATTCACTTTTCACTTTTCATATAATAATAATAATAATAATAATAATAATCCATGGGAGAGGACTCGCCCAAAAACAAAGTCAAATTCCTCTGCAGCTACGCCGGCAAGGTCCTTCCACGGCCCTCCGACGGCCTCCTCAGGTACGTCGGCGGCGAGACTCGGGTCGTTTCAGTGCACCGCGACATCACCTTCTCCGGTACCCCCTCCCTTCCGTTTCAACCATTCAATTCAATTCACCCTAATTTCAATTCAATTCTTCCATTTCAACTACTGAATTCACCTTAATTTCAATTGAATTGAATTGCATTGCATTGCATGAATTGATTTCAGAGCTGATGAAGAAGGTGGGGAGCATGGTGGAGGGGGAGGTGGTGCTCAAGTACCAGCTCGTCCCCGAAGATCTGGACGCGTTGGTGTCGGTTAGGACGGAGGAAGACGTGAAGCACATGATCCAGGAGCACGACCGCCACCACACCGGATTGCTCCGTGCGTTCCTCTTTCCCCCTTTCCGGCCGCCTCTGCCTGCCTCCGAACCCTATCTCTTGGAGCAGCGTTACATCGACGCCATCAATGGGATCCTCCGAACAAGCCCTAGGGCTACCAGGGGCTCTGCCTGTTCTTCCCCTGTATCAACCTCACCCGATGCAGGGGACATGTACTCCCCTCGCTTTCCCAATTCCAATTCCCATTGTAGTGCGATGCAGAGAGTGCGAAGCTCTCCGAATCTGACGAACATGGGTGGATTGGATCAGCAAGGTCATCATTATCAGCAGCATCATCCCCATCTTCCTTTTCACAACTATCCCTCTTTCTCTACTTCTAGACCACCCCAAGATCCTCAAATGGGAAGGCTTGGAGGAAGGGGTACCTCCATTAACTACCACTACTCAAACACCAGACAACAACCCCACAGAGGAGGAGGCTACGGCGGCTACCCTGATGACTCTGCAGCCTATGGGAATGCCCATCTTCCCCTTCATAGCCTCTCCAGAAGTCCTAGAAGGAAAACTGTATGGGACTAAACCCCACCTCCTTCTTCCCCATCTCATCTCATCTCTGTATATACAATTCTTTCGGGGACAACTTTTGTAGAAGGACACACCTATCAATCAAAGCCACTCTCTGCTAAATTCTCCTCCTTTTTTTTCTTTTCAAATTCCACAAACACTACCTTTTTAAAACATACTCTCTTTTTTTAACTGACTTCAAACTTTTCAAGATAAAGTATGTATAATGTAGGATGAACATTTTAATATATGTGCTGATAAAATATCATGTTTGAGTTTAAAAATTATAACCTTTTTTTTTTATTTCCTTCCACACTAACCAACCACTATTGTATCTTTATGCGTTTCAACTAATTTAATCGTTAATTTTTTGTTGATAGTTTATAACTTGTTCCAAGTGTGCAGATAAGCCTGAGAGAACCTCAAATTTAGCCATGCATTCAGGATTTGATTAGATATGGATACAGCTGAGGGGAAGAGCAAAAAGAGAAATAGTAAATTAAAAGAGGGCATTGGAAAAGCTGACAACATTTGGGACTTCAAAGATGATGGCCTGAATGCACCATTTTAAATTCTAGTAGGTGGTGGTGGTGACTTCGACATCTTCTATATAATCAAATCAAATAAATTAAAAAGTACACAAACTGAAAATTTTTAATGTTTGACCACAACTTTAAACACTAATATATCGCCTGCTAATAAATTACAATATTTAAAGAATAAGCCGTAAATTATAACGTATTTTACGTAAATTACTATACTTTCTATATCCGTTCATTCCAACTGTATACGAAGCAAAATACTTCCAACAAAGATGAGAAGAAACCAATAAATACCAGTACTACGAAAGACAAAATTCCAGGGTACAAAGCGCGAATCAATGAGCACCAACTAAATCCGTGTCTAATTATATATAGAAAATACGCACCCACTCTCCATTGACAAAAAATGTTAAGAATTCGGAACAGAAAAAAACATATAATGGAAAAAGAAAAATACTAACAATAATCTCTATTGATAACTAGCTCATTTAGAGTCAGTGAAATCTGCATCGATGACATCACCCTCGGGTCCCTTGCCTGAAGATTCTGAGGGGCCAGCATCGGCACCAGGTGGTGGAGTAGGGCCTCCTGCGGCAGCAGCTCCTGGTTGGTTATATAGGGACTGACCAAGCTGCATAACTTCCTGATTGAGGGCAGCCATGGCATCCTTAATAGCTTGGATCGCATCCCCAGATATCGCATCTTTAAGCTCCCCTAGTTTTGCTTCAACCTTCTCTTTCACAGGGCCCGGAACCTTGTCTCCAAGCTCTTTCAATTGTTTCTCTGTCTGGTACACAACAGAATCTGCCTGGTTCTTTGTGTCAATGGCATCCCTCTTCTCTTTATCTTCCTTTGAAAATTTCTCAGCTTCATTCACCATTCTAGCCACCTGTATTACATTCACGAGACAGCATAAACATTCCTACCTCAAACACGACCCTCCCATGACCAAAAAATTGGCGTTTCTTTCATGTAATCAATACAACAGAAGCAACTAGCAATAAAAAAGCAATATACAAAAGTTTCGACCATAGTAGATACCTCATCTGAAGGTAAGGTGCTAGCACCAGTAATGGTAATATCTTGCTTCTTTCCTGTGCCCTTATCAATAGCAGCGACCGAGAGAATGCCATTGGCATCAATATCGAATTTGACCTCAATCTGGGGAACTCCACGAGGTGCAGGAGGGATACCATCCAGGCGGAAGCTACCAAGTGATTTATTGTCCCTGACAAATTCTCTCTCACCCTGAAGGACATTGATTTCTACACTGGTTTGTCCATCAGCAGCGGTGGAGAAAACCTCGGACTTTGAGGTGGGAAGAGTAGTGTTTCTAGGGATAATTTTTGTCATCACACCACCTAGAGTTTCCAGACCCAAAGATAATGGAGAGACATCCAAGAGCACAATGTCACTGACGTCTCCGGCCAAGACACCAGCCTAAAAGCACAAATTACCAAAAAGATTAATCAATGATAATAGAGTACTGATCTGAAAATAAAAGTTTTACTGAAGACTCTCGAATTTATAAAAAACACTCTCAGTCCCTCCCCTGCCCCTTCAAGTTAAGCAATTCTTCAAAGATAAAAGCTAAATCCCACCTGAACTGCAGCTCCAAGGGCAACCACTTCGTCTGGATTGACAGTGACATTTGGGTCCTTGCCAGTCAACTTCTTTACAAGCTCCTGGACGGCTGGGATCCGTGTTGATCCACCCACAAGGATAACCTCATCAAGATCCTTGAAGGAGAGTTTTGCATCCCTCAATGAGTTTTCAACTGGTGTCCTGAGCCTGAACACAATTCATACAAGTACAAACATGGTTAAGTAGTTTCTTCCGCTTTGGTGAAAGCAGCAAAATCTTATGTTTGCCATCCATTCAAATTCAATGCAATTCAAATTTACTGTTACCTGTCAAGAAGATCTGAACACAGTTCCTCGAATTTAGCCCTTGTGAGGGTTGTCTCGATATGTTTGGGACCATCCGCTGTAGCAGTAATGAACGGTAAACTGAAAACATTGGCACAAAATCTCAGTGGTTTGCTTAATAGCACAAGTCACAATGCAATGAAAAAAAATACAGGGAAAAAATGTAGTAATTGGAACAACCGAGAAAGGAAAATACCTAAGGTTAGTTTGAGTCAATGATGAGAGCTCCATCTTGGCTTTCTCGGCTGTCTCAGTGAGACGCTGAAGAGCTTGTTTGTCTTTCAAGAGGTCTATGCCTTCATCTCTCTTGAAGTTGGAAGCCAACCAGTCAACAATTCTCTACAGCCAAAGAAAGGTACAAAAGAAAACAGTCAGCGAACCACAATTAACAGAAGTTTCTACAATTTATCAGAATCAGAAAAAATCGCAACCTTATCAAAATCATCACCACCCAGGTGAGTATCCCCAGAAGTAGACAGCACCTCAAACACTCCATCGCCAACCTCAAGCACGGAGACATCAAAGGTGCCACCTCCAAGGTCAAAGACCAAGATAGTTTCATTGTTTTTCCTTTCAAAGCCATAGGCCAAGGATGCAGCAGTTGGTTCGTTGATAATCCTAAGAACCTCAAAACCAGCAATCCTACCAGCATCCTTGGTAGCAGTCCTCTGCGAGTCATTGAAATAAGCAGGAACAGTAACAACAGCCTTGGTCACTTTATCGTTCAAAAACTTGGAAGCATCGTCCACAAGCTTCCTCAACACCTACACAGCACACACAAGTGGCTATCAATAACACAGCAACCCAGCAAGTAACATTGTGAATGTAAGAAAATAGAAAGAAAAGAAAAATGACCTGGGCAGAAATTTCTTCAGCAGCGAACTGTTTACCAATGGCGGGGCAATCGAGTTTGACGTTGCCGTTGTCGTCTCTGATGACTTTGTAAGAGACCTGCTTGGATTCCTCGTCTACCTCAGACATCTTCCTGCCAATGAACCTCTTGACGGAGAAGAAGGTGTTCTCGGGGTTGACGACGGCCTGACGCTTGGCGATTTGGCCGACGAGTCTGTCGCCGTTTTTGGTGTAGGCGACGACGGAGGGGGTGGTTCTCTGGCCCTCGGCGTTGGTGATGATGGTGGGCTTGCCGCCTTCCATGGCGGCGACGGCGGAGTTGGTGGTTCCCAAGTCGATACCAACGACTTTCTCATTGACGACACGGAGAGGAAGGACCCTCCTGGGCTTGCTCTTGACCTTGATGAAGGCTTTGGTGTTTAGCCTCTGACCTAAGAATAGGGTTCGGGAACCGGCGAAGGAGGGGGTTCCGAGACCGTGTATTTGAGCGGTTGAGGAAGCCATGTTTAATTAGTACGGCGGAACCCTAATTATGGTAATTGAGAGATAGAGAGAGAAAAAGAGAGAGAGAAAGAGAGAGAGAAGGTGAGAGGCTAAGAGCGTGGTTGGAAGCTCAGAGAAGAAGGGATGAAGAAGAATAAGAAGGAGGGTTTTGGGAGAGGATCAGCAGGTGCTTCGTTATGTTACATGCTTTTAGTTTTAAAGATATTTTTAATTATTTTTAATTATTTAAATTATAAGATTACAAATTTATTATTATATATATAAAAATTAAATTTTAATTAATTTAAAGCGTATTTTAGTTAATTTATATCTACATTTATGAAAGGGAATTTATTTTTAACTGTTTTTGGTATATATATGTTTTTCTCATTTTATCTTTATATATTAGTATATTCTGTCTTTTTTATTGATCACAAACAGGTTCAGAAGTTTTTAAAATTTAGCAAATTTTTAAAAGGTGATCATCTTGCAAAATTGATTTTTTGGTTTCGTGTTTCTTTTTTTTTCTCTTAATTAAAACAGTGGGATATTTTATAAATTTTTTTATTATTATTAATATTTTATTTTTAACAAATTTTTAAAATGCGGTTACTTCTAAATTTGCTTTTTCTGGATTTCATCTTTTTTTTCTCTTAATTGAAACATGGTGAGATATTTTACAAAATGATTTTTATTTTATTCTTATTAATATTTTATTTTTTTAATTATTTTGTTTTTTTATAATTTTAAAAGTTAAAAATAAGTCGTTTTTAATTTTAAAAATTTATTTTATTTATTATTGTTTAGTATACCATGTTATGTTATTTAAAAAGTGGAGAAATTTGTAAAATTTATTATTTAGATTATTTTTTTCAATTGTTATTAGTCATTTTACTTTATTGAGCGTTAATAAATGAGTAGCGTGGTTACCAAATGCGGAGCGTTGTTGAATCTGAAAAAAAGAAAAATTATTTGTTCATTTGTTCATTACTTCATTAAGTAGCAGTTTACAAATAGCAGAGCTGGGCCATGAGAGGTGGATCCCAGACCACGCACCAATTATCAGTAAGGGAGAAACCTAGGTCACGAGAGTCCATGCGTGTGGAGTGGATGACACATTTAAGCGTAACACAAGTATAGAGTCACTAGAAAAATATGACCTATAAGGGTCGTGTTCCAGGGCGCGAGCTGCATACATGACACGTGGACAAATAGGGCGCTCTCAAGGCGGGTGACACCAGAGATCAAGTGCATGAGGAGGCATCCAGGTGGCACCCCGACAGAGGATGCACTCTAGTTAGGGGACCCCACGTGTCCTCGAACCCCGCGTCGTAAGCATCAACAACATCCCAGTCATTTCAACCTCGGTTTCTTCAAATCTCTTGGCTTGTTGAAGGAGCTCGGCCTCAACATTACCCATGTGCACTTCTCGATTGATGGACCTTTCTTTTAGTCGTGCATCTTGGCCTTGGAGGCCTTAGCCGCCTCTTCCAACTCGATGACCTGGATTCGCAGGAGCAAGATTTTTGCCTCCAGCTCGATAGCCTCTTGGCACTTGTCATGAAGTCGTTTTAAGAGGTCCTTTTCAGATTGGCAGAGGCTATTCAACTCCTGTTTCAGTGCGGCCTCGCAGGTAGCAAACAAACGAGCCAGCAGGGCCGTTTCTTCTTTAGCTTTGGCCTCTACCAGCGCCACCCTCGCCTCAGGCTTAGTTATGAGGGCGTTGGATTGGGCAAGAAGAGCCCCAAAGTTGAGGCCCAACATTTCCCTCGCAGCAGTCTCTCACCTGAGTCCACTATCATCTCTAGATAGAAGCCTTTGAGGGCATGTTGTAGGACATCAGGAAGTTCAGGAGTAGATGGAGTTACAGGAACGCTTATCCCACCGTCCGCAAGTGCGAAGAGATCAGAGGATGAGGGAGCGCTTGGTGTCTGGCCTCGGAACAATGTCAGGCGACCGACAGTAGAGGAATGAGAGACCGTCACCGTTGTAGGCCTAAGCCTTTTAGAAATCGGCCCTTCGGCGGAATCCTCATCAGACTCGATCTCCACTACCTTTCCGCAAGGAAGTGGAGCGGGAGATGCTTGGGCCGCGACGAGAGGAACCGCGACGAAGGAGGCAGTAGGAGAGGGCGCGACAATAGTAGAAGCGAGGGCATGAGGGCAAGAGGTGCCCGCACCCCCAGACAACCATCGACGCAGAGTCAGGATGCCAGCCAGCTTGACCCGTTTCTCTTTATTCAGAACCATCCCTGTGTGCAAGAATACAAAGGGAATCAGTTCCTCGAGGATCCTGAGTTTCTTGAAACCTAAGTCAGGGAAACCCACGCTCGAAAGGACCCCATAAAAGGGAACAGAGAAAGCTTAAAATGCAGGGGGTTACACATCCCCAGGTGGTTATCAAGCGTTAGAATCGATAGATAAGGGTGATCGATAGTTAAAGTTCATACCTTTGATCAAGTAGGATGAAGGTTCTATAAGATGTAGAGAGAAACGCGAGAGTGCTCGAGGAAGAAGACGAAACAATCAAGGATGTTTCAGAGAGTGATGGAACAGTGGTTGAATGAGAGATTTAGTGTGATATTATCCTAATTTGATAGGTCTTTCAGAAACGTTTACCCCCAGAAGCAGTAGACCTTGTCTGTAGGTTCTTTCAGTACTCTCCCAATTTGAGATGCACTGCATTAAGTTGAATATCTCCATTTTTCATAATTTACTTTTGGCATATTGGGATACATCACTTTCGCTAATGATATAATGGCACTGCAGTACATGAAAGAAATGCAGTAAATATATATGCAGAAGCTTAAATCAGAGGAATCAGTAGTGTACGAATATAACTTTCTGCGCACCATCCTTGGCCTATGGCCACACCTGGGTGGTGATAGGTTGGCCATAGGCTGCCCTTCTTTATGATCCCCATGAGAATGAACTTCTGTGAAGTACTAGCAGGTTATAGAATTATATTTATTATATTATATAACATGATGATAGTTCTTTCTCATACTCAAATGACAATTGAACTTGTTTTCTGTTGTACCTTTCTTGGTTGTTCCAATTACTACATTTTTTCCCTGTATTTTTTTTCATTGCATTGTGACTTCGTGCTATTAAGCAAATCACTGAGATTTTGTGTCAATGTTTTCCGTTTACCATGGTTCCAAACATACCCTCACAAGGGTTATTATTTTCATAATTTGCGCATTTAGGATGATATCTTGGTTGGAGACTCTAAGTGGTGTGATGAAGTGGTTGTCCTTGGAGCTGCAGTTCAGGTGTGATTTAGCTTTTATCTTTGAAGAATCCCTTAATTTGAAGGGGCAGGGGAGGGGGACTGAGAGTGTCTTTTATTATCAGTTTTGTTTTGATTCATTTGATCAACTTGGAGTTTTTGGGACGTCACATTCCAGAATGCCAGTGAAATGTTTCTTAGTGAGCAACACTTGGATTCAGAAATTTTAGCTGGACTAGCTGTTGTTGTAATCATGGATGGGTCCCAGACACTTTTGTATATTATTTTTTTATTGCCAGTTGCCTATGTTGTATTGAAAAACGTCAATTTTATGGTCATGGGAAGGGCATTTTAGTAGCAATGCTTATACAGTGCTTATACATGTGAGAATGGTGAATGAAGTAGAGAAATTTTTAAAGTAAGACAAAGAGAATAGGAACGCAATTGATACTAAGAACCAAGCAGATTCTGTGATGTACCATACAGAGAAACAATTGAAAGAGCTTGGAGACAAGGTTCCGGGCCCTTTGAAAGAGAAAGTTGAAGCAAAACTAGGAGAGCTTAAAAGACGCAATATCTTAGGTTCGACCCAAGCTATTAAGGATGTTATGGGTGTCCTCAATCAGAAAGTTATACAGCTTGGTCAATCCCTTTACAAGCATCAGGAGCTCCTGGCGTAGGAGGCGGGTGCCGACTCTGGCCCCTCAAAATCTTCAGGAAAGGGACTAGACAGTGATGTCATCAATACAGATTTCACCAGCTCTAAATAAACTAGTTATCAATAGAGATTATTCCTATCGATAGATTATATTTATAACTAACTGGACCATCCAGATGTCTATCATCAGCTTCTATATTCGTTCATTCTAATATATATCATTACTAGAATGAAGAGAAGTTGTTGTCCGTTCATTTTAACATATATCATTGCTAGAATGAAGAGAAGTTGTTGAGAGACATTTCGATAGTTGGTTATAAATATAATTTCTATTGATAACTAACAATAATCTTTATTATAACTAGCTCGAGTCGGTCAGTCGGTGAAATCTGCATCCCTAGTCTGAAGATTCTGAGGAGTCAGCGTCGGCACCAGGTAGGAGACTAGGGCCTCCTGCGCCAGGAGTTCCTGGGTGGTTGTAAAGGGACTCTGCATAACTTCCTGATTGAGGACAGTCATGGCATCCTTAATAGCTTGGGTTGAGCCCCAGATATTGCGTCTTTAAGCTCTCCTAGTTTTGCCTCAACCTTCTTTTTCACAGGGCCAGGAACCTTGTCTCCAAGTTCTTTCAATTGTTTCTTTGTCTGGTACACCACAGAATCTGCTTGGTTCTTAGTGTCAATTGTGTGTCTCTCTTCTCTTTGTCTTTCTTTGAAAACTTCTCTGTTTCATTCACCATTCTCGCCACCTGAATGGAGACAGCAGTAAGCATTCCTACCTCAAACTCTCCTCCCAAACAGAAGAAGAAGAAGAAGCAGTAGCAGATATCAAGAGGAGAATGGCGTAGATGACAATAGCTATGTGTGGCCCTGCGTTGAACCTCCTTCCTTAGAAAACATGCAATGAACATTTGAAGTCTGAAGGCATTCCCCAACGCCAATGCAGTGTTTGATGTAAAAGGGGGAGGTGGATTGTGTTGTATATTTAATCGATTATCAACTATTTTTTATAACCAACTATTTTTTATGACATAACTGACTGTGTCTTATGTATTTTGGGCACGTGAGAAGTTAAAAAATGTAATTATAACTTTTTGAAATTTAAAATATTGTACTCAACTTTACATGCAAGTACATGCAAGTAATGGAAAATGTTCATGGTGAATAAAATTGATTTTCAATAATTTGTGAAGGGTATTTAATAAGTTGTGCATCTACCTGGGCATTCATCACCTTCTCAATCCACGCCCTCATTCGCTAATAAATGTAAATAAGGAGTTCATTTTCTTCTTTCTGCCTCTAAATAAGGAGTACATGGTGCTAATTTTTTTCAAACATAATTTTCACTTTCAATTTTATATTTTATGTAACACCATTAGAGAAAAGTTTTGTTGACACCATAAATAATAAAAAAAATATACCTTTAATATTGTAAATAATAATATAATAACATATTTAAATTAAAAAATAAAATATTAATTAATTATAGTGTAAAGTGTGTTTTCACATGTGTTAATATACGAGGATCCTAAATAAGTGTCCATAACTTACAGTATCGAGAAAAGTATTAAATTGTAGGGTTAATATTCTTTTCATTTTTATAATATAATTTGAAATTTATTTTATTCCTAAATTAAACTTAAACTTTAGAGTATAATTTAAAATTTATTTTTATTCTCAATTTAAACTTAAAATTATCAAGTTATTTATAGTTGAAATAGGTTCTATCGAGTTTTTTTTTTTAGTCGAAGTAAAATGATAACTTTTTTCCTTTTTTTTCTAATGTTCCAAACATACTTCTAGAATCATGTATATTATAATATTAAAAAATTGATATCAGTTATAATTGTTATGCATATATAAGCATGAAAATTCAAGAATTAAAATCAGTTTTAATTATTTTGTATAAAAAAAGTTTAAAATATTTAAGAAATATATTACAATTAATTTTGTTTATATTAAAATATAATCTTATAATTATAATTAATGTAACTTTTCTCTTAATAATTATTCATTAAATTGATAACTCGTTATACCCTGCTAACTAATATATTTTAGGATTGTCATTTTATTAACTGAAGGAACGAATAATATTAATTTTAATATATTTTTTATGTAAAATATTATTTTATATAAAAAATAAAGTTAAAATTATTATCACGACAAAAATAAAAATTAACGTTATTATCAAGTTTCATTTCAATCATCCATAATAATAACATCTAACAATTTAAACCAGAAACAAAAGTAATGAAAAACATATTTAATCTTATATGGTATTAAACCAACACATGTTTCTGTATGTGAATTTGGAATCTAAAATTCCTGCACAACATCATGTTTTCCTTTGATAAAAAACATTAAGTTTCTCAATAGGTTATATGTTTTACTAACCTATTTTTGTTACACAATATGTTATGTATTCAAGTTTCTTGTTTGTTAAAACTTTTTTTTTTTTCAGTTTAAAAAAGTAATTCACTTGATCATATTCAAGTACCTTCTCTTCCACTAGGATCAAAAGTGTAACATTAAAAACTGGTGTGGTCCCACTCAAACAACTACAAATCAACAAAGTTATGGTCAAAGTCTAAAAATTAGTCTTCAATTAGGTGACTCATTAGAGAATTCAGCAGAAAAACAGAGAGTTAAAGTTTAAATGTGATGAAGAGTTAAGAATTGGAAGTAGAAAAGATGACTGGTTGAGAGAGAATGGGCGAGGAGTACCTAAACGGAGGACCCTTCACCCTTTACTACATTGCTTTCAAAGTTACAAAGTCCCCTGATTAGTATAGGATGGGAATAGGGATGGACCATGAATTAGTATTACGAAAGACAAAAATCCAGGGTACGACAAGCGCATCAATGAGCACCTACAAAATCCGTGTCTAATTTTTACAGGAAATACGCACCCACTCTCCATTGACAAAAACTATTTTAAGAATTTGGAACAGAAAAAAACATATAATGGGGGAAAAAATACTAACAATAATCTCTATTGATAACCAGCTCATTTAGAATCGGTGAAATCTGCATCGATGACATCACCGTCGGGTCCCTTGCCTGAAGATTCTGAGGGGCCAGCGTCGGCACCAGGTGGGGGAGTAGGGCCTCCTGCACCAGGAGCTCCTGGTTGGTTGTAAAGGGACTGACCAAGCTGCATAACTTCCTGATTCAGGGCAGCCATGGCATCCTTAATAGATTGGGTCGCACCCCCAGATATTGCTTCTTTAAGCTCCCCTAATTTTGCTTCAACCTTTTCTTTCACAGGGCCTGGAACTTTGTCTCCAAGCTCTTTCAATTGCTTCTCTGTCTGGTACACAACGGAATCCGCTTGGTTCTTCGTGTCAATGGCGTCTCTCTTCTCTTTGTCTTCCTTAGAAAATTTTTCTGCTTCATTCACCATTCTTGCCACCTGTATTACATTCACAAGACACAGTAAGCATTTCTACCTCGAAGGCCCTCCCATGACCATAAAATTGGCGTTTCTTTCATGTAATCAATACAACAGAAGAGACTGGCAATAAAAAAACAATATACAAAAGTGTCGACGATAGTGGATACCTCATCTGAAGGTAAGGTGCTAGCACCAGTAATGGTAATATCTTGCTTCTTCCCTGTGCCTTTATCAATAGCAGCGACCGAGAGAATGCCATTGGCATCAATATCGAATTTCACCTCAATCTGGGGAACTCCACGAGGTGCAGGAGGGATACCATCCAGGCGGAAGCTACCAAGTGACTTATTGTCCCTGACAAATTCTCTCTCACCCTGAAGGACATTGATTTCTACACTGGTTTGTCCATCAGCAGCGGTGGAGAAAACCTCGGACTTTGAGGTGGGAAGTGTAGTGTTTCTAGGGATAATTTTTGTCATCACACCACCTAGAGTTTCCAGACCCAAAGATAATGGAGAGACATCCAAGAGCACAATGTCACTGACATCTCCAGCCAACACACCAGCCTAAAAGCACAAATTACCAAAAAAATTAATCAATGATAATAGAATACTATTGTGAAAATAAAAGTTTTACCCAAAGCATAAAAGACACTCTCAGTCTCCCTTCAAATTAAACAATTCTTCAAAGATAAAAGCTAACTCCCACCTGAACTGCAGCTCCAAGGGCAACCACTTCATCTGGATTGACAGTGACATTTGGGTCCTTGCCAGTCAACTTCTTTACAAGCTCCTGGACGGCGGGGATACGTGTTGATCCACCCACAAGGATAACCTCGTCAAGATCCTTGAAGGACAGTTTTGCATCCCTCAATGAGTTTTCAACTGGTGTCCTGAGCCTGAACACAATTCATATACAAATAGGTTAAGTAGTTTCTTCCGCTATAGTGAAAGCAGCAAAATCTTATGTTTGTCATCCATTCAAATTCAATGCAATTCAAATTTATTGGTACCTGTCAAGAAGATCTGAACACAGTTCCTCGAATTTAGCCCGTGTGAGGGTTGTCTCGATATGTTTGGGACCATCCGCTGTAGCAGTAATGAATGGTAAACTGAAAACATTGGCACAAAATCTCAGTGGTTTGCTTAATTAACAAGTCACAATGCAATGGAAAAAAAAAATACAGGGAAGGATGCAGTAGTTGGAACAACCGAGAAAGGTGTAAATACCTAAGGTTAGTTTGAGTCAACGATGAGAGCTCCATCTTGGCTTTCTCGGCTGTCTCAGTGAGACGCTGAAGAGCTTGTTTGTCTTTCAAGAGGTCTATGCCTTCATCTCTCTTGAAGTTGGAAGCCAGCCAGTCAACAATTCTCTACAGCCAAAGAAGGGTACAACAGAAAACAGTCAGCGAACCACAATTAACAGAAGTTTCTACAATTTATCAGGTTTAGGAAAAAGGGCAACCTTATCAAAATCATCACCACCCAGGTGAGTATCCCCAGAAGTAGACAGCACCTCAAACACTCCATCGCCAACCTCAAGCACCGAGACATCAAAAGTACCACCTCCAAGGTCAAAGACCAAGATAGTTTCATTGTTTTTCCTTTCAAAGCCATAGGCCAAGGATGCAGCAGTTGGTTCGTTGATAATCCTAAGAACCTCTAGACCAGCAATCCTACCGGCATCCTTGGTGGCAGTCCTTTGCGAGTCATTGAAATAAGCAGGCACAGTAACAACAGCCTTGGTCACTTTATCGTTCAAGAACTTGGAAGCATCATCCACAAGCTTCCTCAACACCTACACAGCACACAAGTGGCTATCAATAACATAGCAACCCAGCAAGTAACATTGTGAATGTAAGAAAACAGAAAGAAAAGAAAAGGAGACCTGAGCAGAAATTTCTTCAGCAGCAAACTGTTTACCAATGGCGGGGCAATCGAGTTTGACGTTGCCGTTGTCGTCTCTGATGACTCTGTAAGAGACCTGCTTGGACTCCTCGTCTACCTCGGACATCTTCCTGCCTATGAACCTCTTGACGGAGAAGAAGGTGTTCTCGGGGTTGACGACGGCCTGACGCTTGGCGATTTGGCCGACGAGTCTGTCGCCGTTTTTGGTGTAAGCGACGACGGAGGGGGTTGTTCTCTGTCCCTCGGCGTTGGTGATAATGGTGGGCTTGCCGCCTTCCATGGCGGCGACGGCGGAGTTGGTGGTTCCCAAGTCGATACCAACGACTTTCTCATTGACGACACGGAGAGGAAGGACTCTCCTGGGCTTGCTCTTGACCTTGATGAAGGCCTTGGTGTTTAGCCTCTGACCTAAGAATAGGGTTCGGGAACCGGCGAAAGAGGGGGTTCCGAGACCGTGTATTTGAGCGCTCGAGGAAGCCATGTTTAATTAGTATGGCGGAACCCTAATTCTGGAAATTGAGAGATAGAGAGAGTGAGAAAGGGTAAGAGAGTTGTTGCAGACTCAGAGAAGAAGAGATGACGGAGAGAATAAGAAGAAGGGTTTTGGAAGAGGATGAGGGTTATGTTACGTTCTCTGTGCTGCCACGTGTATTTATTCTAGAACCATCTTCATCATTCTCGCCCCATTTCGTTACCCTACACCCTAATACTACACTCCACTGCTATATTTTTTTCTAACATAATTTTCAGTTTCAATTTTATTTTTTATCTAAACACTAATTAATACAAATCAAAAATACTTTAAATATGGGAACCACTAACTTATAGCTTATAGTTTCCAAATGTATTAAATAAATTGTAGGGTTAAATGTTTTTTTCTTATAATATAATTTTGAAATTTATTTTATTTTTAATCTAAACTTTAGATTATCAGAGTATAATCTAAAATTTATTTTTATTCTTAATCTAAACTTCAATTATGAAGTTATTTATAGTTGAAATGGATTCTATGGAGTTATTTGTGGTGGAAATGAAATGGTAACTTTTTTTCCTTTTTTTCTAAGATGTCAAGCATACTTCTAGAATCAACTATATTATAATATTAAAAAATTGATATCAGTTATAATTATTATGCATATGTAACTTGTAAGTATGAAAGTTCAAGAAATAAAATCATTTTTAATTATTTTATATAAAAAAAAGTTTAAATTCTTTAAAAAATATATTACAATTAATTTTGATGATATTAAAATATAATCTTACCTATATTTATATATATATATATATATATATATATAATAAAGAGTATAAAGAGATTCCCTAAAGAACTGTTTTTATATATATAATTTGTTTTAATTTTAACTTTATATTAAAACATTTATGTTTTTAACGTAAAACAGTTTTAAATCTAATTTTCATATCCATTTCCTCAAGGAGGAATGCTTTTCTTTGAACTTTTTATTCTCAAGTTAAATCTTCAATCAACATTTAATTTATTAAATTATTATTATAAATTTAAAGTTAATTTTAATAAATACAAATATATATATATATATAATAATTATAAAAATAAAAATACGAATGACGTCTACATTTTCGCTAGTAATTATAATAAATATATATAAATTTATCTTAATAATAATTCATTAAATTGATATCTCGTTATACCCACCGCTAACTTATAAATTTTAGTATTGTCATTTTATTAACTGAAGGAACAAGAATAATACCAACATTATCAATTTTAAGGAATAAATTGGTATACATGTTTATTACAATGTAACCTACTCCTTCTTTCTCAAGGTGTAAGTGCTTTATTATTAATTTTAATATATATTGTAAATATTTTTATGTTAAATATTATTATCACGACAAAAATAAAAATTAACGTTTTTATCAAGTTTCATTTCAATAATCCACAATAATAACATCTAATATTTAAATTTAAACCAAAAACAAAAATAATGAAAAACATTTTTAATCCTATATGGTATTAACCAACACATGTTTCTGAATGTGAATTTGGAATCTAAAATTCCTGCACAACTTCAAGTTTTCCTTTGATCAACAACATTCAAGTTTGTCAATATGTTTACAAACCTATTCTTGTTACAGAATATGTTATGTATTCAAGTTTGATGTTGGTTAAACTTTGTTCTCATTATCTCTTCTGTAACAAGCATTTCTAGGCATTCTCTGCTCTCATTTTCTTTTGTATACTCTGCATTAGATTTGTGAATTCCTCTTGAAACAGATGAGGGATTCATCATCTTCCACTACTTGTGGAACTGTTTTATCCTATCTTATTAATCAATCTAACCTGTAATAAGTTTGAAGAGAGGGCCTAGAATAAGCTGAAGAGAGGGCCTAGAATAAGCAGGGGCACATGTATGACATTAATATACATGAAAACGTCTCCTCAACAAGAACAGAAAACAACTCCTCTTGACAATAAATTCCAAAAAGGAAAAAAAAATCAGGTTATATATTATATTATATTATATAATAAAATATAATTCTAGGAACTCTTTGTGTGGAGTTTTTGTCGGATGCACCGGATAATTTACAGCCTGCTAGTAATTGACGAGAACTTAAGGGAGTAAAATAGCTAAGTGTGCAAAGCCATAAATAAGTTCTGTTTACGTGCATGCTCTGGAATAAGAAGATTGATCACATCAGGGGGTATGCCAGAAAGTTCTGCATAAATCAACAAACACAAAATTAAGAAAAAGCTCATTCAAAGAAACATCATTAGTAGGTGGTTACGGTGAGATATGAGGGAGCTGAGCTAATTAAACTCACCCTGAGATTTAAAATTAAACAGTGGAGGAAGTGGTCGACCATTAGGAAGACGGGTGTTTGGGTCCCTCAATTCATCAAAAAATGGATGAATGCAAGCCTCCAACTGCAGTGCCATAATATCATAAGCCAAAGTCATGTCTCCCAAGACGCCAAAAGTAAATTATTATTATATATATTTATATCTAAACTCATCACATCCAAAATTGTATATAACTTTCAGGATTGTCAAAGCATCATTTCCCGAATGAAAAATGGAGACATTCAACTTACCGCAGTGCATCTCAAATTGGGAGAGTACTGAAAGAACCTACAGACAAGGTCCACTGCTTCTGGGGGTAAACGTTTCTGAAAGACCTGTCAAATCACGATAATATCACAGTAAATCTCTCATTCAACCAATAATCTTTTCAAATAATGTAATGGTTACACGTTCACACATGTTTCACTAATACTTTGTTGCTTATGCTCAAATTGAATAGGTTCACGCGTGCACACACGCATTAAAGGGATAATATACAAGATTGATTCAACCCACATATTAATGCCTATCCTATCAACAATTATCTACCTACACCAATGATTAATCTAGTAGTACTGCTCCAGTCCCATGCTTATCCAGTGCGGCAGACAAACCAAAACCAGAAAAAAGCTGACTCCTTGATCTACTTTCAACTCTTGCTACTCCCAAAATTACTTACAACTATAAAAATTTATATCAACCTGCAGCGTGCACAATTAAACTACAACTAGGAAGTGGAAAAAAAGAATCAAAACAAGAGAAAAATGTGGTGAGGATAAAGATGTAGGCAAATAAGTGTACTAGTTTCCACTGCTTTTGAGAGAAAAACACAGAAACTTCTGCCACACATTATTTCAATAAAAATATATCTTATTTCTAAAATAATATCACATTGAAATTCTTGCACAAAGAAGACTATTTCACCAGATATTCCCCCCCAATAAAGAAATTCTTGCACAAAGAAGACTATTGCACAAAGAAATTTAACCTAAATCCTGAATTACTACATTCATAGTAAGACACAGAATGCAAGAAAGAAGAGAGAATGAACCTTGTGCCATGGATGAGGTTTTATCTGTGGAAACTTAAATTCAGTATAATTAGGGTTCATGCACTTTATCTCCTCCCTAGTTGGAGTTCCCAAAACCTGAAATAAAAATAATGAAATGTAATTGTTCATGACTCTACTGGAAGAATAGTGAAACTTTATACTAGAACAGTGAAAGAACTTGAGAACTTTAAATTACTAATGCACAAGTAATGTAAAATTTACTTTTTCTTTGCTATATCTCCCTCAAACCAAGACAAGAAGATCAAGCATAGCAGAACATTTGTATATTTAAGACTGGAATCGTTACTCTACAAAAAATACATTCATTTCCTTGAGCCAGGATGCAGAGGAAATGTAGAAATCCCCAGGACATATACCGTTTCTGGTGGACCAAACTGAATTTATTGTGCATATAACATCTAAAAATATATTCACAATATAGGATAGCAAAATCCAGATTAATTAAAAACCATAGGTAAATCCTTACCTTGATGATTTCAACTAGCTGATCAACTCCACTCTCCCCAGGAAACAAGGGCTGCAAACCAAATAGAACTTCAGGGAAAACACAATGAAATCGGATAAATGATGAAATGAGAAAAATATAGTGACATTTTTTCAAACACTGCATTACCTGTCCAAGAAGTAATTCAGCCATTACACAGCCAGTTGACCATATGTCTATGGCAGTTGTATATTCGGTGGCCCCAAATATAAGTTCCGGAGCACGGTAGTATCTTGAACAGATGTAAGAAACATTTGGTTCTCCTTTTACCTGATGTATTAGAAGAATGTGGATGAAACTCAAGAACAAAAAATAGTAGCTTCCATCAACCAACAGTGCACTTAAATCAATATCTTACCAACACTTTTGCACTACCAAAATCACATAGTTTCAGCTGATGAGTATGCGGGTTCACCTGACATGAGCAGCATACATTTGAGTCAAACAAATAGTAACACATGGCATACAAGTATATCTGCTACATACTCTATCATCTTTCGGTTAGGCTGCTAAGCCATTGTCCAAAAGGTTAGAAAACATTCACATATCTTCCACATTATATAAGAATTTATTCCAAAATTTTGAGATATTAATTTTTATTTTTACAAAAAAATAAGTTTGACAATCCAAATAATCTGAACTCCATAATTTTAACCGCAAAACAATGAAACAAGACTACCAGCACGCATAAAGATTTAACACAAAGTGTTGGTAAAATAAAGCCATTGTTGCTGTGCAGCTTGTGCTTGGACCATAACATGGTACTGAATTTCTTTGACCATGTAGTTAGGACATGTTATCAGTAATATGAAGCCAATATTGGGCCTCCACACAGACAGTTAAAGTGATATTATAAAGTACAACCAGCATTCATAAAACCATCAACTTCAATACAAATTCAAGGAAAAGTTTCAGACATCATCCATAAACTGATTAAAGCAGACTACAGTTAACGATAACAGAAAATCACCGTTATTTGCACATGCAGAGACATCAAAGGATGTGGGCGCAAGCACTCAGGCATACATTTCAAGAAGAATAAAATTCAAAATTGAACAGAGTAAGCACTGTAGAATGGATAACCACTCCAATTAATTATTTTCTCGAGAACATAACATACTAAATGAAAAGAGGCATGCGTAAACATGTGTAGGAGAGTAGATTAGATGAAAGCCAACCCAATCATTAATTTGTTAGGTAAAGGGAGATTGAGAAAAGCTATTGCTGAAATCATTAAAAAGGATTTAGAGTTCAATCTTTTGTTTATGTAAGATTTATGATAGAACATTATGACATCATTTGGTTCATGTAGCCAACCATACCTAAAGGGAAAAGGCTTGGTTGCTCTAGATCACAAAATAATTAATTGCAGTTCTCTAGTGTTGCCTACTTCCCTTCCAGTGTAGATTTATATTAAGAGTGTGAAAAAATTTCAACATCACAATTACCATATGAATAAATAATATCATAATAAATGAGAGCAGTATGAGAGAAAGACTATACCAAATAAGTTCCACACAACAAACAAATCAATAACTCAGAATTATCTTACAAGTAGGTTCTGAGGTTTGATGTCACGGTGACATATACCAATGCAGTTATGTATATAAGCAAGGGCCCTGCAAATCTGCAGCCAAAACCAGAGAAAAGAAGAAACAAAGATATCAATGGACAAGAAAAGGATAGGGATTTAGAATGCGCAAATGACACAATCCCTCACTTTCGCTCTGCAAGTCTATTTCTCATACACAAAAAGCAATATCCACTATTTTTTTCCCCTTTTTTACAATTCCTTTGAAAAAGAAATACATGTCAAACTGGAACTCAAAATCTTCATATCAGACAAAGCCAAAGCTGGGGAACTTAACATGAAAATTTAAGAAAACCAATCAAAGCAGGGTTACAAGGGACGAGTTAGAACTTCATAGGCTATTCAGTCATATGCTATTATTAACACTGTAACACATGTACGATATTTATAAATTGAAATAACACTCTGAGGATTGCCTCATGCTATTATTATATGAATTTCCAGATCTAACAGGAAGCAAGCAAACACATACCTGGTAGGTATAAAGCTTTACATATATCAATGGCATTCGCTGGTTAATCCTGCTATAGCTCCTCGCGATACGATTCACAGTTTCAGGAACATATTCAAGGACAAGATTCAAGTACACTTCTTCTTTGTCAGTTGTTGAGAAGAAACAATGCCGTAGGGCAACAATATTTGGGTGATCCAGCATTTGCATAATCTGTAACTCCCTATTCTTGTAGCGCTTGTCCTGGAGAACCTTCTTGATGGCCACAATCTCTCCTGTTTCTCTGCATTTGGCCTGATAAAAGCATGAATGAAATGAAAAAAGGTATCTTCACGGGGTTTACAAAAGATATGAAAAGAAAACTAAGTTGTTCTGTTCTGTCTCACCTGAAAAACAACACCAAAAGAGCCTGTTCCCACCACATGTTCTGCAATATAACTCACATTCTGTCAACTCAAACAAAACAAGTTGTGTGAGAACGAAGTTGGCAGTTGTCAACAGTTCAACTATGATTCCATAACCACAAGAATTCTCTAACACCAAATGACCCAGAATCATTATTTCTTTAACCTGCTTAGATTGACCATTTCTGCCACCAATACTAGTTCTTATCACGTGCCCAGTCTCAGCACCCACACCGTCAATGATGTCAGGCTCACTATCCTGCAAAAAAAAAAAAAAAAACAAGGGCAATTGAAATCGACTGAAACAGAAACAATAATCAAAAGGGTAGAAGAAAAATAAAATTTTGGGGAGAGGGTGTTATAAAAAATTTACATTTGGAAGTGGTTGCGTATGAGGTGAATTACAAAATTAAGGAAGAGAATGGAACAGAGAGAGCAGTGTACTGACTCTATCGTCGTCGTGGTCTCTCAATCTCATCTCGAGCATCTCTCGGCCAAGCCAATCGACGGAACTGGAAGAACCCCTGAAGGCGGCGTTAACAGACCTGGAACTGCCGACGCCACCACTTCCGAGGCTAGCGGAGGCCATGGAAAGCGGTGATGAGAAAGTGGGGTTGGTTGAAGGTGGGAGTGTTTGAGAAATGGATCAGATCTAATCGGAAAGAGGAGAGAGGAGAAAGGGGAAAAGGGGAAAAGGTGAAAAAGTGGAAAAAGGGAGAAAGAAGATAATGGGTTTGGAGAGGTGAGAGTGACCTTGTTGAAGTGGAAGTGTGTGTTTGTGGTGAGAATGAGAGCAGTGGAATTGCATCTCACTCATTCTTCTCATATCTTCTTCTTCTTCACTTCCATTTTTCTCTCTCTTTCTCTTATTTATTCCTTTCCACCTTTTCCTTTACATCTTATACAATAATACCAATTATTCCATCTTCTTCAACCTTCCCTCTACCCACTTTCCAATTTCATCAACATGCAACTAACCATAATACTCTCTTTTTTTACAATTTCATTTTTTTAAGAACAATTATTAAATTGGATAACTTGTTTTGGATGTACCACTTCACTATGGATAAGCTTCATTTCTTTTTTTTATATATATTTAGTGATTTGGGTTTTTCCAAATCATTAATGTCATATCATTAATTAATGATATATTTGTGTTGGACATATATATTAAATGGTATATTCGTGTTGGACATATATATTAAATATCTACACTCGTATGATATGACACATATTGGTGATGAAGTGTTAAATTTAAAAAATATATTGAATTTTTAATATTTATAACACGATTCTAATATGATTTAAAAAAAAATACAATAATTTTTTAAAAAATTAAATTAATTGTATAAAATTTTATTATGATTGTAAAAATAAAAAATAAATACTTTTGAATTAGTCATGATAAAACATATTTATACAAATAAATTTGTATTATTAAATTATATAATCCGTGATTATATAATATATAGATATGTGTATATAGTTTGGCTTCATAATACTCTATTATTTAAATATAAATGAGTTTCTTAAATAAAGTTTTTGAATTGTTTTATTTGAACCAATAGAGTGAAGAAAGGGAAAGGAAATGAAAAGGTGATATGAATAAAGAATAACAAACATGCTTTCTCAAACCAAACCAAACCAAATCAAGTGCTTCTTCTTTTATCATATTTTTCACATATCACACTCTCACTTTAAGAACAAACTACACAATTTCTTTGCTTAAATCAACACTTCTTGACATGTTTTTTCTCTCTTCATACTTCTCAAATTTTCAATCAGAAAGGGATATTTTGATGGTAGGAATGATTCGTTCAACACTCCTTTCACAACTTCATCATAACTTTCTAGATTTTTGGGTTAAGAAACCAATGCAAAAATGAAGACACTTATAAAAAATTATCAAAATAATGTTTGGTCAAATGTTTTACAACCATACCAAATACTAATAAATTATCAAATCATATAAGGAAAAACAAAAAAGTAAGACTTTTGATCGGGAACAAAAATATTACTTTTTGACAAAGAAATTCTTTTTTTTGTGCTACTTTTGGATAATCAATTAACACCTCATCAACTTAATGGAACATCTTTATATATATTTTTTTTCATTTTCCTTTTCTTTTATTTGGAGATTTTGTGGAAATTATGATGTCCACTCAATATAAATAGGGTGAACATCTTTCTAAAACCTACCCTATTTTCTAATATTGTGATTTTGTTTTGATTTTCATTTAAAAACTTATATAAGTCCTAAGAGAAAACATTTGTCCATGTTAGAGGTATTCAAAAACTTGAATTAATGAAGAAAAAAAAGTGTTTGTAAGCATGCATGAGTGAGTTGTAATGCATATAATATGCATGAATAAATGTTTCTTGATTCTTAATTAATCTATCTATGGATATGACATAATAATAATCACACACTTATTCTCCCAAATCAAAATATCTTACATAAAACAAACTTGTCTTTCACTTTTTTCTACACACACAATCACTATGAAGCTTTTATGTGGTTGAAAGACTACATTTTTTAATTCTAAATTAAAAAAAAATATTACTAGGCTCACTAAATAGTTTTTAATGTTATTTATTTAATTTTTATATAATTGCATGTCTATGTTTCAAACAGAACATTTTCTTCACCTTAGGCATTTTATATATAAAAGAAGTGCAATTATCTGATGTTATGTTGGTACATTGTATTTGAAATGTGGACCGTACAACAGTGTAGTTTGATAAAAGGAGAATACGATGAGTGGTTAGGATTTATCCTGCACAAGATCTGTTTACACACTCATGTGATGCGATCACTGTCACAGTTGTGAAAGTAGCGCCACGTGTATGTTGCATATGTAATTGGAATAGAGTGTGTTATAAAAATGAGTCTTGTTTCAGATATTTAATACGATTGTTCATTAATTGATGAGATGAGAGGTGCATGCATCCATGCTCTCACTCTCCTCAATCATAAATATAATATTATATAATTAATAATGTATCCAATAATATATTTTTACCTAACTTTATTATTTTTATATTTTTATAGTAATATATCCAAAAATGAAAGAATGAAAAATGAAAAAAAGAGATTATACTAGTAGAGAGAATGAAAGAGCTTACAGGTAGGTAGGCTATCAGCTCAAACACACGTATTAGACATTGATACTCGTACAATATTTATATGATTCGTATTAGTAAAATGTCAAATTCAAAAAAGATTTATTGAATTTCTAAACACTCAAATTTATTATTTAAATTTTTATTATGATTATAAAAATAAAAAACAAATTTTTTTGAACCAGTCATAAAAAATATTTTTCTGTTAAAAAACTGAAACATACTTGTACACATAAATCTTTATTATCAATTTATATAATTCATAATTATATAATATATAGATTTGTGTTCGTATATCCTACATTTTAGAAAATTATATGTATCTTCATGTTTGTGTGTTTGTCTGTATGTCGTATTAATGTCCGTGTAAGTGCTTGAGGATGAAGAAAAATGCAAAGAAGAAAGTAATGATTTTGTGGTGTGGGAATATGGCACACTTTAGGCACTGTGTTTCCATTTGCCGGCGGCATGCTTCATGTGCATTTGGCTAAATCTTGAAAAGGAGTTTAAAAAAGTGATTCACTTGATCATATTCACATACCTTCTCTTCCACTAAGATCAAAAGTGTAACATTCAAAACTGGTGTGGTCCCACTCAAACAACCACAAATCAACAAAGAAGTACTCAAGTTTTGGTCAAAGTCTAAAAATTAGTCTTTAATTAGGTGACTCATTGGACAATTCAGCAGAAACAGAGAGTTGTGTTGTTATATGAGAAAGATGTGAAAAGTATGAATGTGATGAAGAGGAAAAGAATCCGTGGTCTACATGCATGTGCGCGCATGAATACCTAAACGAAGGACCCTTCACCCTTTACTAAATACTAACTACATTGCTTTCAAAGTTACAAAGTCCCTCAGACTACTACTAGTATAGGATGGGAATAGGGATGGACCATGTCTACCTTTCACTGCCCAAACCTCCACCAACTCTCCACACTATCACTCACAATAACCATAAATTTAATTATTAGTGGCTCAGACACACCTCTGATGTTTCCATGTCAGACATATGTAACGAACACCGACACTTGTGAAACACTTATCGTATCGGTAAAATGTCAAATTCAAAAATTATTTATTGTATTTCTAACAATTCTAGTATGGTGCTAACACAATTTTAAAAAAAACACATTATTTTTTAAAAAACTCAAATTTATTGTATAAATTTTTTTATGATTATAAAAATAAAAAACGAATCATTTTTCGAGCAAGTTAATTTCAAATTCAAATTCTGGCCTCCTTATTTGAATCAAGTAAGAAAATTGCAATTGATAGGCACTTAAATACAATAAATCTCTGATTAGAAGGATTTAGGTGAAAAAGGCTAACCCTGTTTAAATTCAAAAGGATTAATAATCATCTCCCAATTTTGCTATCTCAAAAACACGAGAATGGTTTGACTAAAATCTGAGATAGAACATGGTCCAAATTATCAGCGAAACAGCTGAAAGGAGTACAACAGCTGGGTTGGCCGCAAACATTAACAGCGTAGCTAGGATTATAATTTAACACTTGCGCTGAAGGCAATTCACATAATTGACAATATAATCAAGAACCAGCAATGTCACAGCTAAGTTATGCTTAGAAATCAACACCATACTGTACAATGATATTTTAGATGTAAATCAATATCCACACACTAATAACTCCCTCAAGCCCCTTATTTATCCTTAGTAACACACCATCAATGGTATTTAGGTGTCTGAGCTCAACAAGAAACTTCATTGTCAACAAAGACAGAAAACAAGAAGCTGAAACGTCATCCATGGAGTGTTGCTTCGAAGTAGTGAGCAAAGATGGTCCAAAAACTTTCCAGGATCATTTCAAGCGCCCAATTGTATTTGTGCGGACTTCTAATTGATATAGGAACTAAGGACAGGTACACATTACCTCGAATAGGGGTTTGTATTTATAGGAACTAAGGAAACAGATACACAACACCCTGGATTTATATTTACACTAAATCCACTCAGATTAACTGTGTATAAACCCAGACTATACTCATCTAGATCAACTTGCCAAGGTTGGCAAATCTATCCATAATTCTTCAAACAAGCAACTCGTAACTGGGACACCAGGCAATTGTTTTCGTCTCGCTTTTACTAGGAGCCATCTTCAATGAAGTTATGTCTGAATATTTTTAGCCAAATCAAATGCATTATGGTACTTTCCTCTCTTGTATTGTAAAAGAATTTTTTTAACCACACACTCATTTACTTGTACGAATCTGTCAACCAAAAAGAGACAGTCCAGCAGCTAGCAAATGGATGCTCCAAATCTGTGTATGTCAGCAAGCTTACCACTGCAAGGGAAAATCATCAACCTTGACACAAATACAAAAAAAATCTTCAACTAACATCAGCACTTGAACAAAACGAATACATGTTGGGTTAATAAACAACATATTCCAATCATTACACTAAGGGAGGTCCAAAAGCAAAGGGCCCACTAGAAAAAAAAATAATATACCAAATCTTATGAAGCTACATCAAACGAAACCACTATTAAAGAAAGTCAAGCAAGAAATATACCACCTATATTTATATTAGAAGAACATAAAACCACTATTTGCAGAGCAAAAAGAAAATACAAAAAAGACATTAATGTGGATAACGAAAATTATCATATCCCTGTTCCTGAAGACTCTTGGATATGTGAAGGTACGGGGAAGGATAATTGTACATAGCCTTACCTCGTCCATATTATAAAGAGGCTGTTTTTTAATTCACAACCCATGTGTTTTTTAATTCAACCCATGACCAATTGGGGACCAAGACACAACTTAATCTTTGTGCCAAGGCTCACCCTCAGTGTAAACAACTACATATTGAAGAGAAAATTGTTTGTGATAGTAAACATCACAAAAACAATAATAACTAGCTCTACAATAATACGAATTCATAAATAGTATTCTATGAAGCCAGACCAAGAGAAATTTCAAAAAACACAGAATACAAACTAGGTGACTCCGAAGACTGGCTAATTAACAAGCATATGCTATATGAAACAACAGCCTTGATAAAGGGAATTTGTCTCACCAATAAAAAATACTCTAGGTACCAGAACTTGCTTTTTGAACCCAAACTTGTTTCTGCAATTCAGAAAAGAGATCTTAATTAACTATTGAACCAGAAAAGAGTAAGATTTGTATACTCGTGGAGAAATCAAATTTAGGTACCTCGTTGGAACCATAAGCAGTGGTACCAGATCTTCTAGGATGCTTCCCTTCACTTGAAACTGAATAGCCATCAACATCCTTTACCCCATGCGTTGGTCCACGGCGACCAAAATGCTTATTGAAGCCTTAATAGGAACAATAAGTAAATATTTAAGTAAAAACCACCCTGAATGAAAGCATAAAAATGTCTTAAGATTTTGTTTTCTAAAGCCAGAAACCAACCATTTTCTGATGAATGACTGGTACGGACACCTCCAAGAGATTTTACCTCCCCACTTCTTGTATTTGGCATGTCATGTTTCAAATCTGCATGACTCCCTGTATCATATACAAGTGAAAAATTCAACTTGTGAAGATCTAAGCAATTTGGTGACAAGTTATATTCTGTGCATCATAGACCCCTCAAATAACTAGAGTCCATGAAAGAAGGAAAAGAGTGGCATCGCACAGGTTAAAAATCAGAGGAACAGGAGTCTCTGGGTGGGGGTGGGGGAGTAACTAACTGCTGAGATGAAAGGCATGGGTACTGGGAGGCTAGAGTAGCGATGTGGGTGTAAAGAGGTATCAAGGGAAGTGGAAAGCTGGAATTAGTTGGAAAATTGGGAGAGATAAGGCCTCCAGAATTGCCAAGAGACTTCACCCTTTGTGTTTCTGCATTTCCATATTTTCTGTTGTTATTATGATATCCAGGTCCTGATATCTTGAACAGGCCTGACCGCATTTCAGTTCAACAAAAAGCACTGTTCATTATCCATCAGTGCATCACTATGTCAACTGAGTGTATATCTAGTTGAAGTGTTTTTCAATTTCCCCCCTTTTACAACATAAAGGATAATTAGCAATGGCCAAAGACAAAAATCATAGTTATAGAATAAAACATGTACCTTCCAAAGGATCTACTTGCGAGAAAGCAGCAGATGGGAAAGACTCATCAGCTCCATTGGAACAACTTGTCCAAACACCACGATCTGGTCTATCTTTATGTCTAATATGTCTCTCCTGCCTCTCGCTAAAGACATGTGAATCAAGCACACCAATCTTATTATCTGGTGTACCATTCATGCCCTTCAGAATTAGTTGCACTTGTATGGGCCGTGGGGATTGTTTATCTTTTTCTAGATTAGATGTTTGGATTTGCTGCTCAGAGAGTGCCCTGGAAGATTGGCTTTGACGCAACTCCTTTTTTGAGAGTATACTTCTGATAATCCTTCCGCTACCTTCCTGCCTCTGATTCTGCTTCAAAACTGTTGCACCAACAATTTCTTTGGCTGAAGAGATTACATTGTGATGCTGTGACATGCTATCTAAATCAGATACCTGCAGAATAAAAACAAACAAAAAGAAATTAATCTTAGCAGAACAGTAGTTATAAACAAGATCCACCAGACAAATCCACCAATGATACTGGCAATAAACTGAAATACAATCCACACCCAAATTATAGCAAACTATTGATTTATCATGCAACAATAAGGCAGCATTAAATCATTAGCAAGTAGTATCATTATTCGAATTAAATCAATTGCATCATTATACCTTCACTTCCTTCCTAGAGGTTTTCTAAAGCACACTGGACATCACATTGATTCTGAGGATTGTAATGTCATATTGATAGCCAATAGCATATTAGATCTTGATCTCTCTGCTGGTCCCACCACTCACCAATAGGATGAATGAAGTATTACTCTCTCACCAGAAAAATTGCATTTTGATTAAGAACAAAAATTGCAACTCAAGTTCATATAAAGCGAAAATTTCACAAAATCATTGGTGGACAAGATGGCATCAACACCAAGTCAACTACATTGAAAACACCAGTATAAAAAAACAAAATGTTCGAGAAAAAGGGGCATAGGAGGAGTGAGGTAAGAAAGTGATAAATACATGATCAATCTAATAAGGACAATTAAAAACTATACAATCAGCTTAAGTCAGGGCCATGCATTGATACATGCCAACCATCAGAAATACAGCAACTTCTCACAACCATGTAAATAGTAAACTAAACAAAGAGATTCCATACAAATCTTTACCACATCATTACAACATACATAAATTGCAAAAAAAGTTTAATTGTGAAGATATAAATCATAAACTTACAGCAATTATTTCTCTTTCTTTCCCTTTAAGAAGCAGTATTTTTTTCTTCCCAGAATCACTATTTCCAGAAAATCCTGATAAAATGGACAAAAGAGTAAAGAAAATAAAGTAAACCAAAAATATAAATTTAAATGTTGCCTCCAATTCATAAAATAAAACCCAAGGAATAAAGAAAATAACACATGAAGTTTTGAACAAAAACATCAACCTTACCATTCTCATCTAGGGTTTGTTTTCCATCTGAAGAGGCCACGTTTGAAGATTTATTTGAAATATGCTGATCACCTTGGCTAGGAACCAAAGTATAAATTGATCTGTCTTTCATAGTAGAATTTTTTCCTGGGTGCCTGGCAACATACTGACCATAATGAAAGCAAGAGTTATGAATGTTAAAACACACGAGTAAGAGTCAAATAAGTATGAAATATATGCTGTTTTCGGGTATTACAAAAGACAGGACAGGTGTTACTAGTTCAAGACCCCTTTATTTATAACGTGGTTTTGAGGTTATTCCTAACTAGATACCAAACTGGCTCCATTTTAATAACAATGCTAATAATTAACCATATTTAACTTTCCTCTTCAAAAAATGCACAATACCATAGTAGCAGAAACCCTCTTCTTTCCGGAACCTCGTCTTGATGTGCCAGAACTAGGACTCCCATTTGATGAAGTGCCTCTTCTACTCACTTTTCCATTTGATAACGACCTCTGACACACATGATGCACATTAGATAAGCAAGATACCAGCAAAGTGCTAATAGATAAAACAGGATAAGGATATTTACAAGGGAGCTCACAACTTCACAGATGCATGAGTTGACAAATGCATGTTCCCAAAAAGGCAAACATAATGACAAGGACCAATCAAATAAGCTTTGAGATTTCAAAAGTTGATCGTAAACAAAATAAATACCCGAGGTCCCTTGGCAGCCCTTTTCTGGCGCACAAAGTCCATCAGTGGTGTAATTATAGGAGTATCTTTTGCAGCACCTGTTAAAGCATGTAAACCCAGTAAGAAACAAAAAGGGGGAAGTAGTATTTTGTGCCCATTTTGTGTATGCGTGGTTTTAAGTCTCAAAAGTTTCAAAATTAAAATTTACTGTGTATCTTCTGCATTAGTTGACTAACCAGATCGTTCTGCTTCTCTCTTCTCCAATTGTATCTCAGCGCTGGGAAGATTCTCAACAGGCTTGGCAAGTAGTTCAAGAAACTCCAGATACTCAGAATCTAGATGTTCATAATAGAAAGCTTATATTTATCAAAATGAAAAGACTGTAATTTATTGATATACATATTCATATTGAGATATTCCAGATGCATTCATGTAGTTTCAATTGAGATAAACATATCCACTATAATTTACTTAAAGCATTATCCAAGTGGTACCTTTATATATGGTCCCATCGCGACCATCCTTTTTAGACCACTGTCTTGGAACACGTTGGGAAGGAGCATATTCAACAATGACTTTGAACTGAGATCCTAAGAAGCAACAAAAAAGAAACAGAAACCAGATTCAGTAGCTATTATCCAATTTTCAATGTTTCTTGCACACGATATGTAAAAAGCATAAAATTATATTTCTGAAATACAGTCTTGATATTCCAAAGAGTCAAAACATAGATTGCTTGCTTGCCAAAAAACCACAAGGAAACAAATCGATTCCCTGATGTATTGAATATTGAACAACAGGGCTACAATAAACGCAACCAAGGCATTGCCCAAATTCGAATACTGATTGCAAGAACGACAAAGATAACAGCTTCAGCAAAATCTTAAGCATGCCTAATAAACACTTCACATGATTTCATTCATTACCCTTTTCATTCACAAAGACGTGTCCATTAAAGAACTCCGCAAACAGTATAACGTCATCTGGCCTCTTGAAGTCAATGTAGGCTCTAGAATATGATATATGCTTCTGGCTGAAAAATCCATTTAAAAAAATATAACATAAAGAAGTCAAAAGGAATGTCCTTAACATATTATAAAAACAGAGTATTTAAATTGTAAACATCGACGCCTAATTCGCATTACAGATGTTCAGTTATAATCACAATCATGATATTCCCAGTGGAAAAGGCAAAGTTAAAACATAATCTATGGTATTGTAACAATTATATAGAATATGGCAGGCAAAGGCAAAACCATACGTACCCTAGCCTAGCCAAGCCTAGGCACGGTGAATTGACTACTGTAATGAAAAGCAGCACGCAATGAAGTATATATGAAGAGAAAATGAAGCAGAGAGCGAATGGAGGGTTAGAAATTAACGTCACCTGACTTTGGCAGGACGGAAAGAGAGCCAGTTGTAGCGGTCAGCGAAGGCGGAATCGATTTGGGCCAAAAGGGCGGCCTCCGAAAGAGAGGGCGGCAAGTGACGCAGCACCACCTTTGTCCGATCCAACGAACCCTTCATGCCAAAAACCCTATCCTCACTACACACTCTTACAGTTACAGTTACCACTTATCTGTCAATCAATCAATCAACCAATCAACAACTACGCGAACGACAACCTCGGTGGGATTACATCTTCACTGTTTCTGATTCTGAGGATCAATCCAACGAAAGCGAATGCCCTAATTCCAAAGAAAACCCCCAAATTGCCATGCACTCAGAAAAAACAAAGAGAAATAGAAGAAGGGTTTGCGTTGCGTGCGTTTGGAAGGAAAATTGAGTTTTTGAGTTGCGTCCCGTGCGTGCGTTGCGTGCGTGTGAAATTAATTTTTAAAAGCATAAACGGTTGCGTTTTGCGTTTTGCGTTTTCTACTTCTGACTTCTGGTGCCCCTTCGAAGTTTAAAACAATAATTCCCTATATTTTTTAATAATATAATTTTAATATTAAATTAAAACATAATTTTTTTATACTCCTTTCATAAGCTTTTACTGCATGATAAATTATTTGTAATTATAATTATAATATTTACTAAGACAAGGTTAAAGGTATATTATTTTTTTTTATAATTATTAAGATAAATTCAATGACCATGTAAAAATAATACAAATACCTATCCGGATAATTTTATTTTTAATCAATGTGGATCTCTAATATACTTTGAAACATCTCGACTTAATATTTTTAGAGTAAACGTGTTATTATTGAAAGATGGTATGATTAATGTTTTTATGTGTGATGTGTTATGTATGTAATTTGATTAATATATGCATAATAATAATTGTTGTGTTGTATGGTAGATGGGTAGGGTAGTTAGTATAAATATTCAAAGAATTTTGAGATATTTATACTTTTATTAAGCTCCTCATAATTCTTTCACCCACGAGTCATCTAACTATATAACACTTTTCATATATAATGTCAATTGTTGGATTATTTCATAAAATATAAATGGGAGAGTCGATAACTAACCTGAAACTTGTGAACTTTATAATTTTGAATCATGAATCAACTCATATATAAGAGATTCAATGTCAACTCCAACTTAAAGCCTCAAGGCCTTAAGTTTGTGGGTTGTATTTATATTCTCACTGACTCACTACTCGAATTCGTCACAAATTTTGATTTCAGCTTTAGAAGTAAGTTAGAATTAAATAGTTTAAATTAACATAAAAATTATATATTTTTAGAAAACAATAAGAAAACTCCTTATCTTTTAAAACTTTTAACTATGAATTTGTGTCTTGATTCTCATGTCATTGTTATTATTACTCCACGTTCTTTTTCTCTCTTTTTGTTAACATCAACTTCAAGCTATTTTTATGTTCTTGAGATGTCGTTGAGTCTAGTACAAATGTGGAGTTTATTATCTCTATGAAGTTTTGCTCTTTGTTGAAAGATGTGAGTTTTATATGATTTTGAACTTTGATTTATTGAGAGATTAGGTTTTGAGATTTTGAGTTGTTAATTAATTTTTGGTGTTATTGTTTTATTATTATTTTTTTCATTTCAATACCTAATTTTTTTAGTCTTTAAGAGATTAAAGTCTAATGTTGTATGGGTTAGACGTGCTCGAGCCTGACCCGAGCACTTAAGCATGCTATTCTGACCCGATTAGTTTAAGAAGGTAAATACTTAACTAAACCCAAAACGATAATAAGCCCAATGATGTGTTAAGAAGTCGGTTCAATGATGTGTTAAGGAGTCGACCAAAACAATTGACAAAGTATATTAAAAATGCAGTAATGAATATAAACAACTAAAAGTATAATTGAATCAGTTAAACATATGTATTTATTCTAAATTAAAATAAACAGTGAAATATAATACTTTGCCTACACCTTTGAAATAAAAGAGATATATTAACAAATATATATTTATGTTGTTAACTCCCTTTATCTTTATGGTTGTTAACTCCTAAAGGGATGATATACGAGTACTATAAAAGAGCTTAAAGACACTGATCAAATGTAAGTGTCATTCCATACACTATACTCGTAGTTATATGATATTACTTTTGTCAACAAGTAGAGTTCACCTTACTCTGAATTTCAAGCATCTCAAAAGAGCAACGGAAAAGAAAAGTTGACTCATAATCCACCTTCGATACCCGATTCAAGTTAGTTGGCGAGAACAAAGGTAAACTAAAACTTTGCATATTCAATAAGTTTTTTTTTTTTTTTTTTACCTTAGATAAGAAACTTATCTTGCAGCTTGAAAAATTAACTATATTCCATGTACTGAAAGCTTAAATTGTGTAATTTGATGTTATTCACTTAATTTGATTAAATAGTTATTTGAAATCAATTATTAGTTGGAATAGTAATTTTAGCTTAAATTTTTAATTGATGTATTAAGTGATGATAGTTTGTATAACATTAAAAATATGTAATTGTATTGATTTGATTGACGAGAGATTATACAAATCTGAGTTGAGTAGATGAGATAAACATTGTCATTTCTTTACTCAATAAATAAAATATGAAATTGATGAAAAAAAGAGAAAAAAATAGCATATTTATATGTTGTTTTTAAGTGTCTTTAGTGTTTGGTGTTATGAACTGAGATTTTTTTTTTTAATTTATATACATCTAAAAATGTGAAAGTCTTTAATTAGTGGAGCTTTTATCACACAGTGTGTTTTATTTTTTAATAAGACTGATGCTTTCAATCAAATTTCATTCTCCATAATTTTATTTTGATAAGAAGAATTATAAAAAGAATAAACTTTATTATTTGTATATACGGTTTAAATGACTTTAATTGTAAATTATTTTAATAATTATATGTATTTATTTTTAGTTGATTTTTCAACTATTGTTCAAATACACGTTTTCACCGAGAAACCTCTTTAAGGTTACAAATTTATATTTATGGTAGCCTTTAAATTTCACTAGTTAAAATTTTCATAAAATAAAACATATGTTTCTTAAATATCTTACAAAAAAATAATATTATTCAAGGTATTTTTTTGTACAAAACAATATTATCCATGCTAATAACAAATAAAATAAAGAAAGATAGAGTCTAACAAATAATTAGACTTGCACCATAACACGGATTAAAGTTACTGCCATCAATGAATATTTATTGTTAAATAATAAAATTCAAATATATTAATTTTAATTACTTGTAAATGTAAAAAGTAAAAATAACAAATATTGATCTGGATTTAATTATTATTTTTAATTTTACTATTTCCAATTACTAATTTACCATTAATGCAATCTTAAAATATAATTGAAATTAAATAATTAAATTAATATTTAATAATTATAATTATTTAATTTTCTACAACTGACTTCTTAAAATACTAAAATTTATTACAACAATAATATACTTAAATTTTCAATTAAGAATATTTATTATCAATGAACATTTTTCAAAGCATAATTCATTCATGAAACATTTTTAAAACATGCAAATAAAATTACCCTGTTTTGTGATGTTGTGAGGACAACATTGAAATTTTTTGTTAAAATAAAAGTCAAATGTTTAATAAATGAGTATTTAATTATTATCGTAATACTCAATGCTATTAACACAGTATTCTATAAAAACAACTTCCTTTACAGAGTATTAAATATTACATTTATTGAATATAATTTTAATAATTAAAATCTACATTTATTAAATGTTTGACCTTTTTTTTATATATGAACCTACACGCACAAGAGCACATAACTGAAAAGTAATTATTTTAAGTATTAGATATACACTGTTATCAATGATTATATATAATAAAAATCATGTATTTATTAAATGTAGTAATTAGAATACAAGATACGTATACACGTATATGTAAAAATAAGATCGAAAAGTTTATTAGTTTTAGTATTATAGGTTAGTTTAAAGAAATAGTTTAAAAATTGTATATAAATAAAATATAAACGGTGTTTTGTTTTTTATTTGTTTTATTCCGTTCCGTTCCGTCTCTTATTTCTGTGTGTGACTCTCTCTCTCTCTCTGGCTTTGGTGGTTTGGTATAGGGATTTGGTGTGTGGCTGTGGGGTTTGCGAGACACTCACTCGGTCACTCACTCGGTCACTCACTCGCTCACTCACTCACTCTGCTTTTCGTTCATTCGGTGAGTTTCTGTTTGGTGTGTTAATCTCTGTGTGTGTATGAATGTTTGCAGAGAAGAGAAGAATAACTAGGTTTTGTTTTGTTTTGTTTTGTTTTGTTGCAGAGAAGGAGTGATGGGAGAGAGGATCCATGGCAATGGGAATGGATGCTATTTCCATTTCCCTCCTCCGCAGTCTCCTGTTCGCTCCAATTCATCCTCTATTCCTTCAGATCGCGAAAGGTACTTCCTTTTCCATTCTTCACTTCTTTCTTCCCCAATTCTTCATTGCATTGCATACAAATATTCCTTTCTCCTAATCTAATCATTTTTTCAGATATTTCGCTGAACTACTCGCGGAGAGGCAAAAACTTGGGCCTTTTGTACAAATTCTCCCCCAATGTACCAAGCTCTTGACTCAAGGTAGGCGCTATTTTCAATTTATCATTCAAGACCTTTTCTTTTTTCATCTCTTTTGAATTCTATATGTAAATGCATACCTACCGTTTGTTAGATTGATGTATATGTTTACTCATACTCCTTCATTCCTATTGTGTTGTTTTGTCTGACAGAAATCAGACGCATGTCGGGCTTTAATCAAGGTTTTATCGATCATGAAAGGCTCGAGCCAGATAGTCCTTTCAGGCCCTTGGGTCAACATCCAAATACTAGACCAATGGAGTTGGAGGGATGGCCTGCTTTGCCAATTGAGGTCACTCACACCACTATCTGTTTTTTTTTCATCCATGATGATTTGCATAGTGTGTATTGTCTGTATATCGAACTAGTTTTGTGTCTAATGTGTCTTATGACGAATTTTTGGGACCAGTTAACCTTGTATTTCCTAATTGTGTCATTGCATTTTCAAGGATTGTTATGCACAGAGGCAGGTATTAGAAAGATTATCTTTTTTGCATTTGGAATGCACTAATTTTTACTTGATTTTTGGAAATATTTTATCTCCGAAATTGTCCAGTTTTGATTGATGGCATTTTGGGGGCATTACATACAAATAATTAGACTCACCGTGCTGGCCTTTTTAGAATCATTAATCTTAGTTTTTGCCTCTCAGCCTTACATTTTAACTGTTATCTATTTCATTAATACTCTAGTTTTAACCTGTCTTAGAGGCAGATGTTATTATACACCTTAGCATGTTTTGGACCAGTCCTCATGCTTTCCCATCATCTCTGGTGAATTCTTCGTTGCTGTTTATTGCCAGATTTTGGCTCCCTGGAATTTTAAAATCATAGATGCTTTTAGCATTTATATTTTAAAAAATGAAAATGCTCATACCTGGGCAATTTATGTGAAAATTTCTTTTGAACTGTGAGGAAACTCTTGGTGGCAAGGAGTTTGGGTTGTTATAACAGCTTGTGGTTATAAAAGAGAGATCTAAATACCAAATTCTTCATGCAGGAGAAAGGAAATCTCCAAAGGATGGCATCCTTTCAAGCACCACCAATGGGTTGGCCTGGGACACAAGGAATTCCATCTACTCCTGTAGTGAAGAGAGTCATCAGGCTTGATGTCCCTGTAGACAAATATCCAAATGTAAGTCAAAACCTTGTTATCTCACTCCAGTTTATCAGGTTTTATTTTTCAAATGTAATAGCTTTTAGACTCAAATCTCAGCAGTATAATTTTGTTGGTCGAATTCTGGGACCTCGAGGGAACTCATTGAAAAGAGTGGAAGCCATGACTGAATGTAGGGTTTACATCAGAGGCTGTGGCTCAGTGAAGGATTCTATTAAGGTAAAGTTGGTATGTGTAAGTAAACTTTCTATTTTCCCCAGTGATAGGCATAAACTGATGCGGTGAACATAAAAGATTAATTTTCACAACATTTCCCAAATAGATTCAACTGGCTCTTATCCAACTCTAGTGTAGCTAGCTTCCTCATGGCACTTTGTAATTAACTTTCTTTCCCGAACTTCTGCAATTTTGAAAAAATATTTTTTGGATTTCTCATTACTCATACTGTAATAAGTATGATCGTCACAAGTTTCGTTTTGTATGATGTGTTTCAATTTCACTATATTTTATTTGTAGGAAGAAAAGCTTAAAGATAAGCCCGGATATGAGCACCTTAAAGAGCCATTGCATGTGTTGGTGGAGGCAGAGTTTCCAGAGGATATAATTAATGCTCGCCTGGATCATGCAGTGGCAATACTAGAAAATCTTTTGAAGCCTGTGGTATAGTTATATTATTTGTTATTGCACTAATTGTGCCTCCTTTTTCTTGTATCTTGCTAATCTTTGTTAACCCGCCAGGATGAATCCCTTGATCACTATAAGAAGCAACAGTTGAGGGAGTTGGCTATGCTTAATGGTACTTTGAGAGAGGAAAGTCCAAGCATGAGCCCAAGCATGAGTCCAAGCATGTCACCTTTCAACAGTACTGGAATGAAACGAGCCAAGACAGGAAGATGACCCACCTGGAAATTTAACCGTGGATCATACATTTTTCTAAAGCTAAGTTATAGCATCTGATTTCTTAGACTTTGTGATGGTCTTTTCACTGATAACTCACCAGAAACACCCTTGTGCTGAATCTCCTCAAGAAGAAGCTTGCTGGGACTGGGATGATGGATGGTTTACGCCAGATTTAATTTGACGTCTATTCTTTGGCGTATTAACCGCTACAACTTTTTGAATGTCGTTTTGCTTAGTTATAGTATTAACTAATTTGCAGCTGCTACATCTTAGTTCAATACCTTTTAATTTTTTAGTTATTTTGCATTTGTCAAATTATTAAATTACATACATGCATACAAGAGTGTTGTTGCAAGCATATCTCTATATATGCGTGGTATTGACTGAAACTAAATAAACAAATGGAGTGTCTTTCATTATTGTGACATGAATATTTGTCATTACTGTTCAAGGATGGTCGATTCAATTATTATTGAGTTTGTTAACCTCTTTTTGTATAGTTTTATGAACTGGAAGGTGAACTATGAGGTCATGGTATCGAAGTGGTTCGACCGTACAATTATTATTCTCAGTTAATGCTAAGTGAAGCTTCTGTTGTTAAGATTTGATTTTATTAAGCAAAATTGTCAAGTGAAACATTATTAGAACTGTATAAAACATATCATTTTGGAGGATGGAAAGTCATTCGTCCTTTTTAATTAACTAATTTGCAGGAGCAGTTAATTAGTCACAATTAGAATGCGATGGAAAGGCTGCAATTTTCATAACTGTTTGTAATGTGATATTTTTAATACTTGTAGCGTCTGGTTCATGGATTATTGCTGCAGCAGCTCATTTTGCAGAGAAAGAAGAGTCTAGAAAAAGCACGCTAGGTGAAGACATACTCTACATTGAGCACGATGTTTTTTTCTTTGAAGAAAAAAAAATGGCTTTATTTATCATTTTCGAGGGATTTCTTCTCAACTTTTGGAATTACAAGAAGTGTATAATAATAATAATACAAAAAATTATGAATATACCACACCCAAAAACCCTTAACTCAACCCAACTATGTTAGATCTAGCTTTACATTTTTTCAAGGTTGTGTAATCACCATTACTATCATGTCCTTTGTCATAAACTACTTGGGGTACAAGGAATTATTTAAATTTTCGAAAGCCACACATGCACTACACAAGGAACATGTGAGTGTTTCTAAAAAAATATAAGACATTATATCGTACAACCATACATTTAGATAATTTAGGATTAAATTACAAGGTCATTTGAATTTGAAGTTATCATATAATCATTTTTAATTCAAACTATGGTCTAATGTGCACCCGTTTTTCTCTTTAAAAAGACAGTAAAAGTAAAATAAATATATTTTATACAAATTAAATAGTAAACTCATTAAAACTAAAAATTCGTTGGCCTAGTCTTTTTTCCACACTTAAAACCGGGTGAGAGAAAAGTTCAATAATTCAATAATTAGATCTAAATCTAGAGTCTAGATTAAAAACTAAAATAAAAACAGTCCTGGTATTTCATTAATCTAATTGTTAATCGTTGTAATGAGAGATTGGATTGACCACACATTATATAACTTAAAGAGATAAGAAAATAGAGTAGACTTTTTTTTTTCAATCGTTATGGAATTTTTTAATGTTAGAATAATTTAAAATGCTTCAAACACGAATAAAGGAACCCCATGAAACTAAAATAGAAAACGTGAAAATTAAGAAAACGAAAATTTAAAGACGAGAGAACAAACGACAAAATGAGAGCATATATTTTTGAATCTGGATCATAGTTTTGAACATATAGTAATTAATATTATATCCTCTCACCTCTCATGTTAAAACTTCCTTTCAATTGTTATACTCTCTTTCTCACCAACTCACATACACAGAGAAACATAAGTGTGTGTGTTAAGCTCTCAATTTTGTAATAAATACTTTTCAAAAGTAAACTATGAACTGTTGAGCAGATAAAAAGAGAGAAGAAAAAAACAACGTTATGATGTAATACAAATCCTCCTCATCCATTGATGAACAACAAAATATTACCTACAACATGTAAAGTCTACAATATCATACATATCAACAAATTTCGGGTGTATCATACTCTAGACGACACCCCTCCAATCACTGTGCAAATTTGCATTCTCTTCATCTACTATGTAGATAAATAAATATCTATTAAAAGAAATCAGTGAATAGCATTATAAACAATCAACTATGTTCTTCACTCCAAGAAAGTCCTGATCCACACGTCCACCACCATCATATCCGTCTTCGGCAAGAAGCAATTTTTTTTGAAGGCAAGGCAAATGCTAACGAGTTATAAGGACACTTGTTAAGGATCAAAAATTAAAGTACTGTATTATATTAATTGTTCGTGCATTTCACCATATATTTTTTGCTACTTTTTATTTTTAACAAGTGTCCTTGCACTTGTTAGCATAACTCAATTCAAAAAAATAAACTCGCATAAGCCTGCAATCAGAAGTTTTGAAAGTATTATGACATAATTACCATATACGTGAGCTTAAAAAAAGATCACCCCCTTCATAATAAAAACCCTAAAACTTTCAGGTGGCAATGCACGAATTCCACCTACTAGGGGGTGGGGAGGATATATGTACAAAAGATTACCACTGCAAGTAGATAGATAGGTTATTTTCAAGATTTGAACCTAAGAAGTCACAAATCAAAACCTTGCGATTGAGCTAAGACTCCCCTAAAACCCTAATAGTAATAATCCAACAAATAAATGAATACATCGTAACGGGATTACTTCTAAACAACCAATTATATCTAACTTCGATTTATTACATTAAAAAAAAGGGAAAAAACCCTTTTGGCCCCTTGTGTTCTTTATTCAATTTGATCCCTTGTTTTGTTTTTACCAAATCAATCCTTATGTTTACAAACCTTAATGTTTGCCAAAATGTCAATTTCCAGCCAATGTCGTTACTAATGTGCACACGCCTGTTAACTCCTTAATTACACTGATTGTGTGACTTAAGTGTTGATGTTAAGATTGGCCCTTATATGTTGGCATAGAAATACACAGTAGCATTTCTGTCCATAAGACCTAGAAACAGCAGGTCTGTTTAGCACTGCTCCCAATACATGGTTTGACAACCATGCACAACAGAGCTCTGATAATGGCATTTCACAAGTTGGTTCTGTAATGATGGTTTCAGATGTTCATGGTAGTTTTTGAGCAAAAGATGGCTGTCAAGGTGGACTGGGTATGTGACAGTAAAAACTAACATACCGCAGTGCCAAAAGCTTATTGCATTGCTAGGTATGGGTGAAGGTCATGATACGCAATCAAACCCTTACATGTGCTAAGAGTTTGTTTCTAGACTCAGACCAACGGCCAACCAGTCACAAAGAAACAACTTTACCGTTGTGATATGGCCTTGTGCTGTGTGTTGCTTATGTCTATGATAGGGACTTGGGTATTATAAGATCCCTAAGTCTCAGATTAAGTAATATGACATATTCAATGGAATACAAAAGTGGCCTGGTTTCTCCCTCTCCCTAACAATTAACTTTTAAGGGATGGTTTTCCAAGTGCCTGGGTGTCTATTATCTGAGTGGATCAACAGTTCAACTCGTTGAATCTTGAGAATGAGCGCATAATTCAAGGCTGTGTTTGAGTAAACGAGATTAGGTGAGGTAGACAAAAAAAATACTCAAAAGGTCACGCACAGAAGGAAATTAGAAGAAAGGCAACAAGGTACAAATGCATACAAGCCAAATACATGCGCACATAATAATGGCACTTAATGTAGAGAGATGTTCGGAAGAGATTAAGGACTCTAAAATGTTTAATAGGAAATTGTAGTAGGGATATATTAAACATTACACTTTCAAATATTTTTTTTTCCACTTTGGGATGTTTATATTTTATGGGTCAACGAACCATTTTTCTAATAATCCTTTGAATTACCAAGAATAGAAGAACATTAAATATATTTATTTTACCATTTAATATTTTATATTAGAAAGATGTTCAAGACCATACAACAAAAGAACACAACTTAAGTACCTTAATTGCTTTTGATATAGTTCTTAAAATCAAATTTAAAGTTTCACCTCAGACTCAGTAAGTAACTCACATATTAGAGGTTGGTAAAACCTTAATTTTGATAAGAGTATGCAAAACACAAAAAGCATCTATCGTATTGCACCTAAGTTTTTTTCATAACAAAAAGGAAGAAACTTGAGTGCAATGTCACATGCTTTTAATGCTGTTATCCAATCCAATCAAAGTATGAAATTAGAGTTTGCCAAGGTATCTCACATAATGAAGGTTCGATTACCATAGTCAAAACTCCAATTTTGATTGGAGTATAAGACTATAGGGACACAAGGGATTCCACCAAGAGTTTAAACTCTACACTTAAAGGTATACGGACACTAGCAGCAGGAGCAATTAAATATACTCAGCAAGAGAAAAGGTTAGAAGGTGTAATAGTAAGGGCTGACAGATTTCAATAATTTACAAGGGTCATTAAACATTAAAGGAGAAATCCCAGGCTCATTCTGATTCCCTAATACGTGTCCGCCACATAACAAATCTAAGGTGTTAATTAACTCTCTCAAAACTCTCCTCTTACGATCATGAAAAGGAAAAAAAACTAAAAGAATGGAGCATTAGGATTTGACTTTATAGAAATACAGTTTGGGCGAGTGAAAAAAAAGAGAAGAAGAGGATAAAATATGATGAAATACCAAGCTTGAATATGTCGAACTGCAAAGGTCAGTCCCTTAGGCCAAGCTCAAGCTCTAACTCATCATCCTCTTCAAACAATTTCAAAAGACGAGCGTATTGTTCTTCCCTTTTCTTCTTCCTCCAAAGCTTAAAAAGTATAAAGGAGAACAAGGAAAAGAGCACAAGCCCAATTAATACAATGGCAATTATAGTACTAGTGCTTCTGGCTGCATGATGTTCTGTCTTCTTGGAATCCTTAGAAGCAGGTGAATCGTCGGAAAAACCTAGAAAACAGCCAAAAAGGAAGAGAATAAGACATTTTATGGTGAAATGAAATTAAAGTTGGAAACGCAATTGACGAGAAACGGTCAGACACATTCAGATAATGCAAAATTTCAATCTAAGCGGGAAATATCATAGAATTGTGCGGTCGTTTGGCATCGAAAACAGAGATGAAGAAATTGATGAATGAAAATGAAAAGGGAAAGAATTAGGTTAGGTTGAGGAGGGAACGAACCAAGAAGGAAGTGCAGAGAGAAAGCAAGAAGGAAGAAACTTAGCGATCTGCTCCTTCTAATCGAATTCATCTCTGAGCGATGCGATGAGATTGGATGCGATTTCAGCTGATTTGGTTTCCCCAGATTTTCAAATGTCTTCTCTCAACAATCGAACCCTTTTCTAATCTTCTTTCCTTTCCTTTTACATATAATCGATATTAACCCTAAAACTTCAATTTTATTGCATGACTCATGAGGATCAAATTTAATTTTAATTATAAAAATACTTACATAACTCTATCAAAAAAATCTCACTGTACACTTCCTTTTTTTTTTCAATTTAAATGTAAAAAAGTATACTATCATTCGCTCACGTATCATGAATAGTAATTCTGTTAATTTTAAATAATTAATTATACTATTTTAATTCTAAAGATAATTTTAATTGATTGCCACCTTATAAAAATTGCCAACAGATATATAATTTTAATATATAATACTATAAAAATTTAAATAGCCTTTAAGCCAAACAATTATTGTGTATAATTACTTGAATAACTCAATCTATTAAATTTAAAATATGCCCTTTGAAAAAATGTTAAATTTTTCATTTTCTAAAAGAAGTTCGATTTGCGTTTGATTTAATATTACATGTCAAAAACTCGCAATTATTCCCTTACATACACGAGAAGTCTACTGTAACTTTTTTAAATTTTTTTGGTACAATTAGTTTTTTACACCAATAATTACTTATAAAACAATTAACTTTTAAATTGAAATTAATATAATATTTAAATTTAATTTAAAAATATTATGTGCTCAGACGAAATGGTAAGACTCTTCAAATAAAATAAGAATATCGAGTGAAAGCCTTAATTGCTCAGACGCTCCTACAGTTAAATTGTTTACGACGGCAGAGAATCAAAATCAAAAAACAGTTATTAATTACAATTTATAAATCTGTATTTAATAAATTTAATTTATTATTATATAATTTTCAATACTATACATTACACCAACATCCTCCAATTTTTCTTCTTAATTACGCTAACATTCCGTTTCTGTTAAATTCCTATAAAAACATCTCTTTATTTTAAAAATATTACTTTATAAATAAAATTATCTAAAAATATCTTTAAATAGTAATTTTTGTAAACTAACGATAATTCAGTTGTACAATATAAAACTAAAAAAGAAAATTCCAACCAAGATTTGTACAAATTTATTAGAATAGACTGAGTTTCATCTTCTAAAATAGTTTCTAAAACGATATAATCTTACTACATACAGTGTTTCATATACAAAAAATCCTTCAAACATATAAACTTGAAGACTACACTGACAAACATTGAATTCTGTGAAAACTAGTTGTATAGTTTCAGAATTTTAAACTTTATATAGGATAGGATTACACCAAACTATCGTTTTCCCATATATAATCCCTCCAACACGGCGTATCGTTAGATAATGAATTTCATACGCACGCATTCAAGTCTTGACGGATAAATAAATTTGTATACTGGTCTTGCTACAGTACCCAAAATGAATGTATACCAAAATCAAGCATTTATAAGTTTCAACGCTGGCAAAATCACAAAAAACAGCTAAAAACTCACTATAACATAAATAAGATTGAAACCAACTCTTACCAAAAGACGCGACAAAATCAGTCTTAGACTAGGGAATAATTTTCACTTGAAGCACTTGGCATCCAGAAGAGACTCTCCCTCAAATGGCTCATAATCCTCAATCATCTGACTCACGCGCTCTTTCTGAGCTTCGTCAGAGATGTCAACCTTGGTCCACTCGTACAGCTCCATATCATAGCACTCATCCATCACAAATTTCGGAATCTCTTGGCCGCGGAAAAGCCACAACCCCTTCACCTTAAATGGTGCCTGTGATCCAATCACAAGCATCTTTCCAAAAGCATACTTGCGAGCCAGATCCATCCGCTGAAGAAAACCACCAACCTTGTTTAATGTCACAAAGGAAACAGTGTTCTCGTCATTGTATTTGTAATCACAGAACCACAGAGAATAACCCTCTGGATCATACATGTCCCAAAATCCTGCAGGTTCACAAGGAGGATTTGAAGTGATAAGATATCTGCCATCTCATATAAACTGATTATGACACTGTTTGCTAAATAATAGTAATAAACCACGACGAGGAAAGCAATGAACTTTCGAAAACAAAAGACTTGTTATCTCCTAGCAGTGACAAAATTAAAACACAGAAACCACAAGCAGTGCCGTCGTAATACCTTTGATTGCAACCTCGCGGAAGTTGGTCTTGGTGTTAGAGTAGAGTCTTTTCCACTCATCCAATATCATCTTGCTTGGAGGAAGAAGATCAAGAGGGTTTTTGGGCTTGGGCTTGGGTGCCTCCTCCTCTGCCTCTACTTTGGGCTTTTCTGGCTCTGGCTTAGCCACTTTCTTCGGCTCATCCTTAGGCTCGGGCTTCGATTCCTTCGGCTGGGAAGGCTTCTTGAAAGAAGCAACAGGTGGAACAGCGTCCGTTTGCTTAACCTGACCTAATATCTTTCGGAAATTGGGCTGGTTGACCAAGGTCCAAAAGTATCTCTCAACATGAGGGAACTCCGAAGTGAAGCTCTTAACTAAGATCTGGGTGAAACCCAAATACAGGTTGCATATCATTATGATGTCAGCAAGGGTGACGGAATGGCCAACCAGGTAAGTGTTGGAGGCAAGGTGAGTGTTCAAGGCCCCTAATGCTCTCTTCAACGCAGAGTTTGCAGCCTCCTCGACCTTGACGCAGGCACAAATGTCAGATGAGTGGGTAAATTATGAGGAAAACGGGAGCTTGAAAGCAATATATTATGGAAATTAATAAATGTTGTAAAAGATGGAGCTTACTGGTGGAAAGTATGGAGTATATCCAAGTCTTGGTATGTAGACTTTGAGAATATTGGCATCGATCTCCAAAGATGAAAAATCAATCCACTGGTCGATGCGGGCCTGCAAAGCGAAAGGGAAGTATGTATAAAATAGGAAACAGAAAAGAAGAGTGAAGGGAAGTGTGAGGAGTTACATTATCAATGGGAGTGGAGAGGTACAAGGCGTTGTCACCATTGAGTCGAGCAACTGCAGGAAAGAAAAGAGGGAAAATTGAATTTAATTGGAAAAGTGAAAGGTGAAATGATTGATGGAATTGGACGCAGACATACCGTAACGAGCAATAGCATTGCTTTCAAAGATTGGACCATCGGGCGTTTCCAACACAGGAACCTTTCCAATAGGATTCATCTTGAGGAACTCAGGAGTTTTTGTGGTGACAAACATCTCGAAATTAGGGGCCAATTCCAGTTCGACGCCACTGTACTCTGCCGCGATGAGACTCTTGTAAACATTTTTGTTTCTTCTGGTTGCGTGCAAGATCTACACAGGAACCAGTGCATAAAATTCAGCTTTATGCTAAATTGGCAAAATACTGGGTTAGTTATTTGGGGAAATGGAAAAGTAGAAAGTAGAAAGGAAACTGACCAGAGCCATTTCTTATCTTAAGCAAACAAGTTCCCTGCTCCTGCTCCTCCCACTGTGCGATGAAGAAGAAGAAGAAGAAGAAAGCAGCGTAGGAGGAAGAATTAGGTTTTTTGTAAGCGAAGCCAAACCCTAAATGACTTGGATTCCATCCGGATCTGACCCGATCCGACTCAAATTTAACCCAGGACAGCCCAATCCAGTGGGTTATGATAAAGGCAGCCCAAACGCAAAGCACCAAATCAAATTAAAGGGTATTTCTTCTACATTTTACCTCTACATTCTTTGAAATATCCTTAATAATTTTGAGTGATTCCAAGAATAAAGGTTCTTAAGAAAAGATATTTCCATAATAGAGGCAAAAAGAAATTTCAGAATATTATTTTCAGAATTAATTTTTTAATTTCAAAAATGATAAATTTAGAATTCATAAAATATGTTAAAGAATATATGTTTCAGAAATATTTTAAAATAAATAATTCAGAAATCATTTTTAAAAGGAGTAAAATAATCTTTTTCAAGAATGATGGGTGTAGGAAGTCATTTGTTGGGGGTGGAGAGAGAAACAACACAAATTAAATTAGTAAACATGTGAATAGAGTTTTTGGTTATGAGATTCAGAACCTCCTCTTAAATGGTGTGTGCGTGTTAGATACAACCGGACAACAACACTTGTAGGATACATGTAAATTGTCTAAATTTTTAGTACGATTCTAACACAAATTCTAAATTGAAGAAATACATTAATTTTTAAAAAAACTCAAACTTATTTTATAAATTTTTAGTATGATTAAAAATAAATCCTTTTAATCAACTATGCAAAACATATTTCTAAAAAAGTATACATTTCTTCATAGTATTATATCAATATTCGAATTAGTGTTGTGTTTTTGCTACATAGGTTTTAAGAAATTATTGTAAAAAGAAAAATTGTGGCATTAAAGTGTAAACGTAGTTGAGTTTGATGAGAGACACATTGTAGTATTAAAATATAAGAAAAGCAAGGAAACGAACCGATAGAAAAGAGAGAAGAGAAGAGAAAAGAAAAGAAAAGCTCAGAAAATGGGTCGTGGAGCAGAGGAAGAGTACGATTATCTGTTCAAGGTGGTGCTGATCGGGGATTCAGGAGTTGGAAAATCGAATCTTCTCTCCCGATTCACCCGCAACGAGTTCTGTCTCGAGTCAAAGTCCACCATTGGCGTCGAATTCGCCACTCGCACTCTCGAGGTCTGCTTCCAGATCTCCTATTTTTGCATTAATTAACAACCAAATGAAATGAAATGAAACTGAATTTGTAACCGCAGGTGGAGGGAAGAAGCGTGAAAGCTCAGATATGGGACACGGCGGGGCAGGAACGATACAGAGCCATTACGAGCGCCTACTACCGCGGTGCTCTGGGAGCTCTTCTGGTCTACGACGTCACCAAACCGACGACATTCGAAAACGTTAGCCGGTGGCTGAAGGAGCTGAGGGATCACGCGGATGCGAACATCGTGATCATGCTGATCGGTAACAAGACAGATCTGAAGCATCTGAGAGGTGTTGCGACTGAGGATGCGCAGGGTTATGCTGAGAAGGAGGGCCTCTCTTTCATCGAGACCTCTGCTCTTGAAGCTACCAATGTGGAGAAGGCTTTTCAGACCATTCTCTCCGAGATCTACCGCATCATCAGTAAGAAATCACTCTCTTCCAACAATCACTCTGCATCTGGTGCTGTTAAAGAAGGCAAGACCATCGCAGTTGCTGAATCCCAACCCTCCGCTTCAAACTCCCTTTGCTGTACTTCCTCCTGACTCATTCATTACTGCTTCTTATCCCACTTCTTCTTCATCATACTATCATATTTCTCCTCTTATTTATCCTCAAAACTTCTCAATTTCTGTCAAATTAATTCCACTCAAAATACTATTTTTTATATCCTGTTCACAAAATAACTAACAACAACCACTGTGTGCCGCCACTGCAGCCTAGTTCAGTCACCAAACCATAACTTCATAACATTTTTCTCTCTCTTTGGGAACGCCTTAATCAAAAGGGAAAGGATCAAAAAGCGAGTGTTTTACATTATTTTTTTAAATTCAAGCAAAGAACATATTTTTACAATTATTTTTTTATTTTCAGAAAAAAATATATTGACCCAAACGAATCTGTAGTTTCTATCTTGGTTTGCGTGTTAGTTTGATTATGATGAAGGCATGTTTCCCTCTTCCTAATTTGGAATTTTGTTAATGCAAGCTCATCTTCCTTCTCAACTTGCAGCTTGTAAACGACTTTTGTCTATACTTAGATTAATAAATGGTTTTTTGTCTCCTTTTCACCGCTTTGGTATACTAATCTTGTTATATAATATGAATTGAGGGAAGAGAAAAAGGGTAAATAGGATTCAAATGGCAGCTGTGAACACGAAATTAGAATATAATAATTATTTGGAGTTTTGTTTCGGTGAAGTTTCCTTCATATCTCCGCAAAAAGGCGTGGAACTGCAACTTGAAATTTTTTAAAATTAATATAAATATTATTCCAATAATAATGGTACTCGTTACATTAAAATGGGTAAAACCGTGAGGAACAAGATTTGTTCTAAACCAGGAAAGATCAGTTCCGGTGTTTGTAAGAAAGTCATGTCAATTTGGAGAATTAACGTTGGGAGTGTAAAATGATTTGTTTCCGTAATAATTGAAACGGTGAATGGTAGCTTTCATTTGTCAGCGTGAACCAACCCTGAAATGAGTTCTAAACTTGTCTAATATGAGCCACCAAACTTGACGTGAACCAGGATTTCGTAAAACGTCGAGATCAAATTTCTTAGGTAGAAAATGGTTATTCTAAACAACCATAAAAAATGTATCTATAAATCAATATATTAGTCATAACGTTGATATCGTTTTATTTATTACATAAATATATCACACACACAGAGTTCATACTTATTTTTAATAAAATCCATTCATTTAACAACTCAAAATAGTAATATTTTAATTATATTTATTTTACTTTTTTGGATGGCAACTTTTGTTAGAGCGGCAGAGTATGATTTTGGTTTAATTTTCTTGCTAGATTTAGAATCATAGCTGTACCATTTAGAATTTCATTGCCTTATGGTTTATGCAATATGTAAGCGAAAAATGTGTGGTCAATTGCCTCCTAAACATGGGAAGCCAGGAGATTTAGAACAATATAATCCAGGGATTTAAATAGATAAAAGTCATATTTTAACAGTCAGTACTGAAACATCCATGTCATAACACAGTTAAGAAAGAGTCTCCCTATTTTCATACAACAGTTATAACAGAACGCAGAACCTAACCACAGCAGTTGCTCTTCTGTGGGATTGGTTCTCCCTTCATTTGAACGGCTTCTCCCGACTTACCAACAGTTGTATGGCTTCCCATCCTGCACATAAGTTCAAAACATCTCAAAGGTACTTACTTGTCTTGTGTTGGAACTCATACTATCACAGGCATCAAGTAATAAAATTGCATTATCATAATAATACCACGCTGCATAAAACAATCTTATCTTGTTAAAGAATACAATTTGACAAATTATAGAAAGTTAGCTCCAGATGTACATTCTATTTATTTTTCTTTTTATCAAAAGCCATTATTCCTCGGAGTGTTTCATTATTATTTGAAAGACAATTCATCAGCAATCTACAATTGTGGACAATAACAGTCCTATAAAAAATAAAAGAAGATGGCACAAAACTGCTAATGTTTCAATTTTAAACATGCTGAAAAACTCAAACATGGAAGCAGAAAATTCAAGACATCGATTATATTTGTAGTTTAATGATTCTAAATAAGAGAGAGGGGCTAGAGATATTAGATACTTCTTCTTAATCTCTGCTGCCATAGTTAAGAATGCCTGCTCCACATTGATAGAGTCTTTTGCACTTGTCTCAAGGAAAGGGATACCAAGCTCATCCGCAAAGGCCTGTGATTCATACTCATACAATACTTGTTAGACAAAGTAATAGGCAAGTCTACCAAGATAGTGCATTTCCTGTGTAATTGAAGATAAAGCAAGGAATGTAAAGAGTATATAGAAGGAAAATGAAAAGATTCAAGTTCCCTTCCTCTCCAACACTTCAGATGAATATTAAAAGATATTACGTTTAGAATTGTTCCTATTGCTTTTGTCTTCCAACCCCAAAAGACCATTATCCAGAATGAAACTGTTGATTTTCGATTGTAGTTACCGCAAGATGCACGTACTCCGTTATTTTATAGTACACAACAGTTTTGATCGCTCAAGATGTGTAACAGTTTCGATAGCTTAGGGATTACATGTGTAACAGTTTCAATAGCTCAGGGGATAAAAGTGTAAGACTTTTAAAATCTTGAATGTTCACATGTTATATTTAGAATAATGTTTTCGAAATTAATACTTTCCTTTATTAAGACACAGAAAACACAAGAGACCCTCCATACTCCTAGAAGAAGTAGGATCATTGTAAGATTATACAGGTGAAATAACACCAGATGCCCAATGATTAATTTTGAAATAACACTGAACTCCTAACCAGGAAAGAACAGAATTACCGGATGAAACCAAAAAAAAAAGTGATAATTCAGTAATTTACCTTGGCGGTTTGTGAGTCTACAACCTTGTTATCAACTAGATCACATTTATTCCCCACAAGAAGCTTGCACACACTGTCATTTGCATATCTATCAATCTCATTTAACCACTGCTTCACATTGTTAAAGCTTTCCATGTCAGTGACATCATAGACAATCTGTTGCAATCCCAAAACTAGTAAGAATTCCAGAAGTTTGCTCAAGAAATTTAATCAGTTTCACGGCAAGTATATGGTTTGCACCCTAAATGATGATAGGATAAAGTTGACATACAATTATTCCATGCGCTCCTCTGTAATAACTGCTTGTTATAGTCCTGAATCGCTCCTGTCCAGCTGTATCCCACTACAGGAAACAATGAGTAGAAATTGTTACAAGATAATGCCTCGAATGGCTTCATTTTCTGGTGACAAGCAACAGTGATAATGAGATTCACAGCTGAGGACATCTGGAACATGCACACAAACAGAATAAAATAATCGAAGCATGATTGAATAAGGTTACAACCAATGGTGATGATGAATTGTGCCAGAAATGTTTTTGCGGAATGATGAAGATAAGAAGGAAAGAGGTGAGAGATGGTGGTATTAGGTGATTCTCAATACCCCACAAGGGTAACAGGCGAATACGGAAATTAGGGCAAAATTGTAACATTGGAGTGGGTGCAATAGAAGACCATCAAAATAGATAATAGATAGAAATAGTTATCTTGAAAACCTAAAAATAGTGTAAGAAAAGAAAACTCACAATCTGGAGCTTGACGGTTTTTCCTTGTAGATCGACGGTTCTGATTTTCTGGAGAGAGAAGAAAAGGTTTAGAAAGAGAAAGAGGAAGAATTATAGAAGAAAAGAAGAAGAGTGATGATTACGAAATCAACTCCAATGGTGCTTATGTAGCTGTCCACATAGGAGTCATCCTGAAAGGAAAGGAAGCGAAGAGATGAGAGAAAGTGAAGGCCAAAGGAGGAATCCAGTGAAGTGATGAGAGACTCACAGCGAATCTGAGAAGCAAGCATGATTTTCCGACGGAAGAGTCGCCGATGAGAAGAAGCTTGAACAGGTAATCGCTGAAATCAAAGAAACGAAACCCCAAATCAGTAACATTTTCCTCTTCAAAAACTCTTGCTCTCAATCACAAACACTTACTATTCGTTACTCATTATCACAACTTTCCGCTCTCTGATCTCTGCTCTCTGCTCTCTCTCAACACCAAAACAAAACTCTTATTCTCCTTCCTCGCTCCCCTTTTAATTAAATTCTCTCTTTTTAATATTTTTAAAATACCAAAAAACCCTTTTTTTTTATCGGCAATGAGGAATTTAGGTAATTTGAAGGATACAAAATTATTGATTGCATTTTGAATTGTAATGTATGTAGAATGTAGTAAATTATTCAATAGTTGAGGCATGAAGGGTAGGAATTTGAGGAAGAAGGGTACATGAGAAAGGATCAAAGGTAGGATTTTGAGGAAGAAGAGTACATGAGAAAGGATCAGCATGAAAGGGTTTAGAGAGTTCAGAGTTTAGGACAGAAGGGTCCGTCCAAGAGGTGAGGGTTGTCCCTGAAGCTGGGAATGGTGAAGTGTCTCAACCTTCCTTCCTGTTTCTTGATGAAGGATTTGCAGAGGAAGGCCATGGAGAAATTGTCTTCCACCACTCTGTTGACATCATGCACAAACACATCAGTCTCTCCACTCTCCCTGTTCCTTGCCATCATTCCAGCGGTGTAGATGGCACTCATCCTCCCAGGTGCATCCTCGTAGTACCCTGTGGGTGCATCCACCATGATCACATCCCATTCTGTCTCGTACACAACACTCGGCAAACCCTTCAAAGCAAGCTGGCAAACGGAGTATCTGGGGTCTCCCACTGCTGTGCACTCCTCTCCTCTCCCAACCTCCATCAGGTTCTCAGCCTCATTCACCTTGCTGTCGTACCTCACGTGGTACGACTCCACCGTCGGAAACCGCCTCCTTATTTGCTCCATCCATGCCTCGTCTTCTTCCAGGAACACCGTCCTCCCACCATAATTCAGTGCACTCCACATGAGGCTGTCGTGCCCCAACCCAAACACCAGGAAGTTGCACGGGGATTTCTTCTCCAACACTCTTGCAGACACCGATATCTCTTTCAGGGTTTGTTGTGGGGTGATGGTTGAGGTGGAGTAGTGGATGAGTGCTTGGGAGAGAGAAACTGGTATCTTGTTGCAACTCGGGGAACAATCTGGGGTCTTTACTGAATCCGATGGTTGTGAAGTGACATTTGGGGTGTCCTCTTGAATGTTTTTGAAGGTATACAAGTTTGATCTTAGGACGAAGAGGAGGAAAAAGGCAACCAGGAGCACTAGAATGAGGAGCTTGGAGTTGAATGCTTGATGGGGTTTGGGCCTCATCTTGGCTTGATTTGTGTGTAGAGAGTGAGTGGGTGATGAAAAACAGTGAATCGAGCAGGGATTGCAGGTATGAGGGATGCATGGCTTATATTTGGTTTGAAGTTAGCTGGCTAGGGCCTGGGAGGAATAACTGACGTTTGATGCTTGGAAGCCAAGGGAACACCATGCACTGCCACTGGATGGATCCATATTTGATACAGACATCACATCTGTCAGAATTGTGAATCAAGCAAACTGCAGTTGTTGCATCTTCAAATTTGGTGGAACTTCTTTTTATACCTATTTTTCACTCAACATCTTAATCTTCACTCTCTTTTCTCTCTCACTCACTCTTGTCTGCTTTATGGACATCAAATCAATCATAACAAACAAACAAGCCAGTCCAGAACCCAGCTTCTTGATCAATTGAAGTTCGATGTCAAATGGAAGGAAAACTCTTACCAGCATATACAGTGAAACATGATTTCCTCTTTTCTTCTTGTTATAAATGAATTTTGATCAAACCAAAGGAAGTGGCCTATATATATATATAACTACTATCTAGTTAATAATCATGTAGTGTTCGCTGTTAGAAATTCCTTCAAAAGAATTTGAAATGCTTCGTAATACAATAATTAGCCATTCAATCTACAAGGAACATTGAAGAACCCCCATGTCACCTTTGAAAACACGCTCGAACTCTTGAGATTGCATGTTTTAATTGATTTGCCTCTTAAATGTACACACCACCATAAGTTTAGAATTGATTGCAAAGGCTAATTGATCTAGTAAATAATCCTAGAAATTAAGGTACACATGAATATTAATGGTAAATCTTCTGTTTGGAGAGGCAAGACTTTCTTCAGCCTTCCGAATTTCTTATGCCAATGCCTTCTTCTAGCTCTGAACATGTAACTTGAATAACCCATTAACCTATGCATCAAATTAATAGAATGTAATTGGACAAAATCAGTTTCAAATGTACAATGCCATGGAGATGACTTCGCGATCTGGCAATGAAACAACTTGGTGTGTTTTATACAATTATAGTACACCCTATCGGCATGGATTTTATTAGCTCTATAAACTATCCACCTTCCTGAAACATTAAGTTTGTTGGTTAGAACACTGTACAAGGCCTTCTATGGTAATTATAAATATCTAAAGTGAATTGAAGTCCTCTGAGCACTAGTCATTTATCCGCATCAAGAATTGATGAACTTCCAAAACAAATATTTTATCTTGGTATTATGATAGCCACAATCCTGCGTTCGAGTGTTGTCATCCCATGATAACTGCATCAGAACCCTCTTGAAAGTCACTTTTGATTTCTCACATGGTGAAATAGTGATTCAGTGTGGTCATTCTCGCAATCAGTTCTTTGTTTCATCCTTACCCAAACGAGCTTTCCGGACAGCATTTTGGATTTGCCTTTCGTGTGCCTTCAGCATTTCTTCAAGATTATCCCCTCGAGCCAGCAACGGTCCAGAATGATGCATGCGGGCATTTTTGTTAGCAAAGCCCTGTGATCATAAGCAAAAACAAGTAATTATTTGACAGTTTCATATTCATTGAGCATAAAAGACTAATTACCTTCTCCTGAAAGTTTCATACAGGTTCTAGTATTCTATTAATTATACAGGGAGAAGATATCTCTCAGTGTCCCTGGGGCCTTAATATTAGCCTCGTTGCAAGGAAATCTTTATATCAAGACAAGTAAGCAAACCAGTCTTCATACCTGACAAACTAATCCTTTCCCCATATTCTCTGAAAGGGACGTGTAATGCTCGATTCAAAATAATTGACCAATTTCACATATTTACCTTGGCACGATCCTTCCCCATGGGGAGAAAGTCCATCTCTGAAGATTTGAGTCTATCCAACAATTGGTTGGACTCACCATCAGCTTCATGCTTATATCTCATGCCAAATTGATCTTCTGGCAACTGCGAATTCACACTAAAGTCACCACTCATATCAAGCAGTGAATCACCTCGAACCGCAATTGAATTAGAAAATCTTGACAATTTTGCAGGGCTACCTTGCCAATAGGAAGTATGTTTTCTCAACTCAGACTTTCCTGATATAGAGCCATGATCATGGAAGGTGCGAACATTTTCCTCGTTCAAATTCATATTGTTTGAGGACCCATAAACACTTGGATGCATTGACTGGCCAGAATGAGGAAATACATTGAGTGTTCTTGACTTTACAGGTTCACGAGAGAAGCCATAACCGTCATCCTTTTCGTAATTGTACTTCTCAGTGACGCGCTTAGAAATACAGCGTCCTTGTCTCTGGGGGCAAAATCCACACGGAAAAAAGTGTATTAGGCAAACCCAAATAACTCAAATGAAAAGAAGGTCCATTAACATTATGTTTATGATTTAAGGTACCCCATGCTTGCCTGAAAATCAGCATTCGCATCAGGTATTGCCACATCTTTAGACTCTCTAAAATTACTCCCAACTGATTCAGGTTCATGTCCTTTATTTGGTGCTCTTCGTCTGCTTAATAATAGACAAATGGGTGACAGGAGAAACACATGGACAAATAATAAGGATCACAATTTGAAACAAATCAAGCCAAAGCCATGTCTCAAAAAGAAGAGGGAAACAACCAAAAAACAGAGATACTTCTGCACTGGTCAGAGGTTCTGGAAACAAATATCCTGAGAGAACAAAAAGAAAAGGAAAAAAAAAAAGAAATACAAAACCTTTCTATTATTGCTTGAGACATCCATAGAAAAAACAAATTATCATTAAAGCAAACACTAGAAAGGTGTGCAAAAAATGTGCTATTATTTCAGGTAATGGAAAAATATCAGATATGACAAAATCACAAGAATTGAATCAAGAAAAGTAGGTTTAGAAGGTGACACCTTCGCTAATTGTCAATTTGCCTCTATCGGATAACTAATTTAAAAACAAAATTATCCTCCAAACTCAAAGAAAGAATACCTTCTAGCTTCCTCTTCGCGAAGTTTCGCATCAAACTCCTTACTCGGTGGGTACTTTGGCAAAGATGATGGATCACAAGGAAGTGGCATTGTTGTGAAGAACTAAACACGGAAAATGTCAGTGGCTAAGAAAAAAGAGTTGGGAAAGAGATATTTTGAGGTCCAAGCCCAAAAAATTCTAGGATGTGTAACACGTGCATTCTGTTCAAAGACAGATTGTAGTGTGAACTGCACCCACAAAAGAACTAATATTTACCTCATGTCGAAGTGCTGAAGATGCAGTTCCTCTATCATTCGATTCAACAGCTAGAAGGACCTCCATGAGGCTCAGGGTAGATGAAGGAAAATCCTTGAATGTTTGAGAAACAATGCGTTTGTAAGGTTGTTGAGGTTTAAAAATTGTTGAATGTGGTAGCTTTGACTTCTTCCAGTATTCTTCAGAGGGAGATCCACAAAGTTTGAAGATTTTATGCAGTTGCTCCACCTAGAATGATATATTACCAGATCGTAGTTCCCAATTAAAGCATGGAAAGTTGTGACAAAACAATTATTTCAAAATGAGACCGTCAGAAATCTTATGTCCTAACTTGTAAATTCCATTTCTCATCAATAAAATGATTGCAAATATGCAAAGGTAACAGAAGAGAACCTATTAGTTTAAGATTTATATCATCAACCTTTGATGATCAAGGTATCACATGTAAAGGCTTCAGTATGTTTAACAAAAAAATTGCACATAACCAAGACAAGAGAGGAATACTACCTCTGTTCGTCCAGACAGTATAGGCTTCCCAACAAACAACTCTGCAAGAATACATCCAGCACTCCACAAATCCACAGTAACTCCATAATCTGTAGCTCCAAGAAGAAGTTCAGGTGGCCTGTACCACAAGGTTACTACCCGACTTGTTAAAGGCTGCCCCTGAGATGGCTGAAGCAAAGTTGCTAGCCCAAAATCACCAATCTTCAGTTTGCCATTACTGTCAACGAGAAGATTTGAGCCTTTTAGGTCACGATGTACGACACCACGACTGTGACAATGCTCAAGACCACGAAGAAGCTGTTGCATGTAACACTTGATCTGTAATATGAAAAAAAATATTCACCCATTGCGGAAACAAGAAGCAGGGATCAATTAATGAGGAAAGAAAATAAGAGAAGATGTCTGACACGAAACTTTTAAGTTGGGAGAGTACAGTTGGATGCAAAGAATACATGGCCTTTTGGTAAAAGATTATTATTGGTTTTGGGTTTTGCTTCGGGGTCCTGAACACCGGCTACCAAGTGCTCAAAGGATGCTGGCCAAGGAATCAATAAATCAAAGATTTTATTGGAACCCAAGGTGGGGGTGTGTATTGGTAACATTAGATGTTGCACTTTATAATTAATGTTTTCTACTTTTGATTCCATAACCAGTGCTTAACTGGTTAATATTCTTCTTTGCTTTAAACAAACTTCTTGTCTATTTCAACTTATAAGTTAATTGGGTCCAAGATATACAAACTAATTGCAACATCCAAGGCAATTAGTCAGATCTTTACAGCTATAGAGTCACTAGGGATTGTTGCGAGATGGTGAGATACGCAATTCAAAAAACTTAAAAGTGTCATTGTTATCCCAGTCGAAACCCTTCATACGAAAAATGCCACTAGGACTCCAGTAGTGTTTTTGACTCGTCAAAATTCAATAATAATAATAATAAAAGTGATTTTTGTTTTAAACAGATATTAGCAATCCATTCCGTATCTGGCTTCAAAGATTCGTTGTGAAAATAATATGGCTCACTATGCAAGTTTACATAAAAATGACATCAAGTGAAGTTTAAATGCTTCCAAGACAAATTTACAGTTGTAAATGAGAGAAAGGTTGTCATCTCCAAGACTCTGCTATGCATAATTAGAAGGTAGGTTTGGGTATAGGTACCTGTGCTTCGGTAAACTTGTTGTCAGGTATTGCTGCAAGTCCTGCAAGATCATGGTCCATATATTCAAAGATAAGGTACAAGCTACCAGAGACCCGTGAGGCAATCATGCCCTCAAGCTTCATGACATTGGGATGATCAAGCCTTCGCAGCACAATAATTTCCCTTGACATAAAACGAACACTTTCTGGATCCATATTAGTAAATCGAACCTTCTTCAATGCAGCAATTTTATTGGTTTCGAGATCACGAGCTTTATAAACACTGCTGTAAGTTCCTTGGCCAATCTGGAAAAAGACAGGAAAGTTTGTTACGGTTGATGACACTAAATAAGAATGGAAAGAGAAAATAATAGGAATTGCCTTATCCAACTTCTCAAAGGAATCAGCCCTACGAGGTATCCAGCCACTAATGGCTTCACCAGCAACAGCAGAGAGCCAAGAGGGCCACCCAGCAAGAACCTGAACTCCTCTTTCCCCCCTGGTTATACTATACAACCTACACATCTTAGGTTGTTGTTGTTGTTGTGTATGTTTGGTTGATCGCACCCCATTCCCATTGCCATTCTGCTCCCCTTTATGTTGAAGCTGATCCGACAAAATTGGGGTGGAGGCTTTTTCTTCGCTTGAATTTGAATTTGAATTTGAATGGTGATTTGCATTGGATATGAGGGAAGTGGTGTCTCCGAAATGGTTGGTGTTGGAGGATGAAGTGACCTTCAAATCTTGGGAATGGTTTTGAGAAACGAATTGGTCTGATGAATGTGCTTTGGAGCATATACAACCCATAACACCCACCCAACAATTTCAAATTTTTCAAGCGATGCAATGCAATGGCAATGAAATGAAAGGAAATGCGAATGAAGAAGAAGAAGGGAAAGAGAAAAAACGGAATTGAACAGAAAGAGATGGCAATGCAATTGCGTTTACATGCAGATGGAAAACAGAAAACATAGCATACATGAAATTGAAAGGAAATGAGCCGTTAGATGAAGATTGGACGGTGAGGATCTCCAATCAATCCAACATCTCTAACTCTGTGTCTCAATTTCCCTCCCATGCACACTCCCTTACCCACTCCTCTCACCTTTCAATTATATTTCATTTTCTTACCAAACTATTTTCACTCACCCTAAATATATATAACTATTTTTAATTCTTTTTATTTTTTATTAAGAATAATAAAGTTTTTAATGATAAATTTAGGGGTAATGACACGTAGGTTAGGGCGAAAGGCGAAGCAAGAGGTTTTATCCACGAAGCGGAAGGTTCGGAGGTCACAGCTGGAGACAGGCTGTGAGCAACAAAGTCCCACTCTTCTCTCTCTCTCTCTCTCTCTCTCCCAATTCCAATTCACCTTCTCATCCGTTCCAATTAGGGTTTGCTGATCCCCTTCTTCCCCTCTCCGCTTCCTCCTCCTCTTCGCCGGATCAACCGTCCCTTCCGCTGTAAGTTCTTTCTGCCTCTTCCTCTTCCTTTTTCCTTTGTTTTCTTCCTCTGGCATTCCCTCTCCCATGGCATCTTTTCTGTTTCAATTTCGATTTCATCTTCTTCCTCTGGAAATTCTTCAAATACCCAACAACCCTAACTTTACTTCACTTTTTCTTCCTTCTTTCCCTGCCTCAACCCTCCGCTTTTCTAGTTAATGTGCCTTCTCAATTCTAAATATCTGCTCTCTGCACACCAACTCTCTTCTTTTTCTTCACTATACTCACAACTCTTCATTTGTTGTTGCTATCTCTTTCCCTCTAAACGCCCTCTAATCACCCCTTTCTGCTTCCTTTCAACTCTCTCCACACTGCTCCTCCTCTCTTCCAAATTTCTATTTTTTTTTTCTCTGTTCTGCTCGTTACAAATCATTTTATCTCATTATTTAATGTTTTAATATTTCTTCTGTAATTATTTTTCTGCGTTTTTTATTGCATTTCTGCTTCCGCTTTCCTTGTGTCTATTTATACTGCTTTAAATACCTCATAAATGTGGCCACAATTGAGGTCATTGCCTGCCAAACTCTCACTCTGCGGTTTTTATAAACCTTGTTATCAATTTAGGAATGTTGTGTGCACCCTCATGTAGATGTAGATGTTATTGTTAACCTTTATAAATTATTTTTCCTTTCAATTCTCTTTTTCCGTGGCCTGTGTTTTGGCACCCGGACAATTTGTTGACGTGTATTAAATTCCCTGAAGATTCAAATGATTTTTCCCATGAGTTTGGTTCGAATATCTTTAGTTCTGAACTGTGGTCATTTTAAGCAAAGTTGTCTCAGTTTTACATTCCAATATTCAACTTTCATTGTTTCTTCTTATTATTATTATGTTGTTCTCTATTTTAGGTGTTTGAATTGGATAATCAGCCTTAAAGCTATATGTTCAGAGGTTGATGTATTACCCGTGATCTTGTATCTGCAGTGAGCGTATGGAGGGGTGCTACTAGATTGATCTGGGATGTTGTGGAGCTATCTATCTTGAGTGATTATGCATATCTGGATCCAGTTCAATCATCTTATTCTTTTATTAATACTGGGAACTCATTGATTAATACTTTAGTTCTGGAAAGAAGGTACAACCACCAGAGGACTTCCTGTATCCATGCTGTCAGAGAGCATGCGTGGAATCTGTACATCGGGTAATGCCCCTGTCGAGATTTGCTACCGAGGCATTCGGTCTGGTGACGATTTGTTTAGTAGCCATCTTAATTCTTCTTGGGTTGATGTGCATTGCTTACTCATTTTACTTCCGCTCTCGTATTCACAGTCAACGTCTTCTTCAGCTCACTTATTTTAGTGGTCCTTGGATCCTTAGAATCACAATCATCCTGTTTTCAATTTGGTGGGGTATTGGTGAAGTTATCCGACTTACTTTGTTAAGGAGTACCTTTCACTTAAAATGGCCGGACACTGTCTGCAAGTGTTATATTGTATCAAATTTGGGGTTTGCAGAACCGTGCCTATTCCTCACACTTGTATTTCTCCTTCGGGCACCTTTACAGGATTTGGAGACTGGAATTATGAGCAGAAAATGGAATGTGAAAACATTGGGATACGTTCTTCTTTATTGCCTTCCAATGTTTGTTCTTCAGCTTTTTGTTATTTTGGTTGGACCTCGGTTAGACAAGAATAATGGTTCTGGAAAAAAGTTGCCTCATTATTTTTCAAGTGCAGGGACCTCTTCAATGGCCGGGGAGAATGATACTGCCTTCTGTACTTACCCTTTACTCAGCACTATTCTCCTCGGCCTTTATGCCATTGTCCTGATTTCCTACCTTTTTTGGCTTGGTAGTCGGATTTTGGAATTAGTTATTAACAAGGGTCTGCAGAAGAGGGTTTACACATTGCTATTCTCAGTTTCATGTCTCCTTCCAATAAGGGTTCTTTTTCTTGGTTTATCTGTTTTATCTGGACCTGAGCATTTTATGTTTGAAGCCTTTGTTTTCTTGGCTTTTCTTGCACTGGTATGTTGCGCTGGCTTGTGCATGTACACACTTGTTTATCGTCCAGTTGCAGATAGCTTATCGTTGGGAAATCTACAAGACTTGGAAGCTAGGAGGCGAAATGATGATCATAATGATAGTGTGTCTTTCATGGCTAGCCAGAGTCATCTGGAAGGAAATGTTGAAGAAAATATTCGGTCTAGTCCTGGTAGATATTCTGATGCATCGACAAAGCGAGGATCGATTTCATTTCGGACATTAGAAAAGGGTGTTACATCAACCGGAACATTTGTTGAACTAAGCCTCTTTTCTCCCAGCCGCAGTGCAACCCCTCCAGGATCACCTCCTCTCCTAGGTTGGCCTATGCGATCCCCAACGCAACATATTGGACCATAGAGGCAGGCTGGAAACTGAATATGTTGGATCGATATCAATTTTGTGGAAAAGGGAAAACTGATTGTAAAGGATTTAGCATCAATAAGGCGTTTTTTTTTTCTTTTCTTTTTTTAATTTGTTATGTTTGCTAATTCTAGTTATAATGTTTTTGCCCTGGAATTTATTGTGAGTACTCTTTTTACGCTTCTGTACCATCTCGACAACGTTTTACTTGTTTTTAATTTTGTACTTGAAATGTTTGAATACTCTTGCGTGAAGTCATTTACGACTTAATGTTTGATCTGGTTGGATTTCGACTTCATGTGTGATCTTTAGATCGAGTAAAACATCTTTGTAAACTAATTTGTTTGTGGCCAGATTACTTTGCTTTGCCTGATTACTCGTACAAGACCTTCGTTGGTCTATTTATTATATGGCAGAAATGGAAGAATGTCATCTAATTAAACTAGAGTGTAATGAAGAATGGTTTAGTTAACTATAGAGTTATGATGAAAAGAGGTTAACAATGAGAACAAAAGCTTTAGATGATAATTAAACTAGGAGAAAATTTTCAGAGTCGACGAAAGATGTCGATAATTAAACTGCCAATAGTCATATTCAATTTCAGCCTATCCCCGTAATCAAAACTCCTAAATCTTATTGTCCTTACACTTACGCACGAATCTTTTCATTCCCTTTCCTAGTATGAACCTCAACATTATACATTTTTTTTCTTCGTTATTTGAAGGGTCCAATCATTTGCTAATGGGAGATGAATAAAATGGTTTGTTGGGTATGAGAGTCCAACCTACAGCAAAATTGGTCTCATTCCTCGAAGTTTTGTCATTTTCAGCACATAAGTGGCTACGTTTGATTAAGTTGAAAATCACGGAGACATAGTTTATATTTTTTGCACGTTTCCTTGTGGATCATATAAGATCTGCTGCGACTGGAAGATATTAATTTTGTTTTTGTATAGCAAACTTCATGTCTGGAAATTGTGGGTTGTATTAATGTCCGCTGGGTTGATACATATTGGGCTTTAAAATATTGAATCATGAATATGTTTATTTAGTCATAACAGATTGAATTACACGTTGCTATATCATGAACTTTGGTAACCCAAAACCTCACCAACAGCATTAGTAGCATTTATCGCAACCTAAAATTACACTCAGTTGCTAAATACAGGAAAGGGGAGACAAAATCCGGTATCGGCAGGAGGAGCGTCATCTTTATCAGAAAAATATAGGAAGGCAAGAATATAGATATATATGTGGGGAAATTGTCATAAAAATAAATTGTTTTAAGAAAAAGCAGTTCAATCATCAACTTCAGCTTTAATCTCTCTCAGCAAGTCATCCTTGTAATCCTCAAATGTTCCAGGGAAAGTTCTGACAGTACCATCCTCGACAACCCAAATTTGACTCCTTTCTTCATCATCACACACACGTGATATCAATCTTGAATCATGACTGACGAGAACAACTCCACCAGTGAATTCATCCAGTGCATCTGCCAATGCATCAATACTTTGCATGTCCAGATGATTGGTGGGTTCATCTAACAATAAAATGTGTGGCTTTGACATGGAAATAGATGTGAAGACAACCCGAGATTTCTGCCCTCCTGATAGTTTGGCAATAGGAGTAAGATGGTTATGACTCGGTAGCCCAAACTTACCAAGTTTTGCACGAACAGCCTCCTGCTTGCTGAGTCCCTCCTGATCTGGATGGAGACGCAGAAGATACTGCACAGCTGTTTCATCCATTGTTAGAAGGTCCACAAAGTGTTGGGAATATCTTCCTATCCTCAACTTCTGACTTCTTCGGACTTCACCCTCAGAAGCAACTAAATCACCAGCTAGAAGATTCAACAACGTGGATTTTCCAGCTCCATTAGGCCCAACAATGGCAACACGAGTCCCCATATCAATGCCAACATCAACATCTGATAGCCTGAAATCCTCTCTGTTTGGGTAGCTAAAGCTGACTTCGATGAGCTGCAGAAGTGGGGGTGTAAGCTCAGTGGGTTCAGGGAAGTGGAATTCCACACTGTAATCCCTCCACTTCTGAGGAACCTCTGATGGGGCATCATCCTCATCAACCTTGCCCTTGCCTTTGGTTTTAGATGCTTCCTTAGCTGCTGCAAACTTAGCTCGATCCTTAACCTTTTCTTGCTGGGCGCGGTTTCCACTCCTTTTAGCTGCTTTCAACTGCTTGTCATAAATCTCATACTTCTTATTCATCTCTTTACGACGCTGTTCATATCCACTCTCAAAATCATCAAAATTTCCACGATAGAAGTGAAGTTTCAAATCATGGAGATGAACAATCTCAGTACATACTGTATTGAGAAAATCTCTATCATGTGAGACAACTACCAAAGTTTTCTTCCAACGGCACAAATACTCTTCCAACCAGAGAACAGCCCTCAGGTCGAGATGATTTGTGGGTTCATCAAGCAATAATAGAGTTGGTTGAACAAAAAGGGCTCGAGCTAAAGAAATTCTCATCCTCCAGCCTCCACTAAAGGATTTTGTAGGACGGCCTTGCATATTCTTCGTAAAACCCAAACCAGCTAATATCTTTGATGCCTGAGCTTCGGCAGCATCAGATCCCATCAACTGCAGTTTTTCATATAGCTCTGCTAGCTTTTCTCCCGTATCATCTTCATCATCATCGTCTTTGTCTACACTTTCTTCAGCAGAAACTGCATTCTGAAGAGAGGCAACCTCTTGTCGAATTTTAACTAGTTCTTCATTAGCTGAAACAACAGCTTCAAGGGCTGTCTTGTCATCACCAACTACCTCCTGCTCAACCAGAAGGACATCAATATTCTTGGGTACTGGTATCTTCCTCCAGGCAAGAAGTTTCAGCAGTGTGGACTTGCCCTTTCCATTGGGTCCAACCAAACCATACCTCTTCCCATGAGATATCTTCACTGATGCATTCTTCAGAAGTTCTTTACCACGAGCAGACACAGAGAAATTTTCTATTGTTATATCTTTCACATTAGCATCAGCATCATCATCTCCATCAAGCACCGAAGCTCGGCTTCCAATCACCACAGTGAATGCATCACGATCGTCCCTAAGAGCCTCCTTCTTTGCCTGCTCAGCAGCATGGGCTGCTAAAATATCCTTCTTTTCACGCTTTTTCAACTCTTTCTCAGCAATAGGCACATCAAGAGGCTTCAAATCAGGCTTTTGCTGCTGACTTCCCCGTTTGGAATTTTGCTCCTCCTGTTCTAGGAGATCATCATCTTCATCATCAGACGGAGGAAGATCAATACCATCAGTGTATGCAGAAGCTTTTGGAGCAGATTTTGGCTTTGGCTTACTAGAGGTAGAAGAGACTTTTTTGGGTTTATCAGGCTTTTCATCCATGCTGGCCAGCATGGCAGAGACAGAAATTTTTTCCTTCTTGGGAGCATCTTTACTTGCCTTGGTCTTCGCAGATGGCCCAGCATCCTCTGCCTTTTTCCTTCCCATTGTACAAGACTGAAACAAGCAGAAAACATATTAATTCAAGTCAACTAACCTTACACCATTATTGCTATGCCCTTTTTCAAACAAAAACTTGTACCTGAGCTATTCAATAGTAAATGTGAACATGTATGTAATAATGACATTAATATAGGCTTTGCACATTAAATTTAAAATGACATATGACTGTGCGTACTTCTTTAAACACATATAACAAGATATTCTATTGATAGTTTTCAATCTATTTCCCTAACAAATAAAATTAGAGTCATCGTGTTTCATCTTTATAAATTACAATTCGTTTTATTGGATGCAAGAGTTATCTATATATACACACACATCTCCAGATGTCGATGTATAAAGCAACCAGAAAGTGATAAAATCATTATATGGCGTGTGATCTAAGGAGGAGTGATGAAGAGAAGGAAGTTAAATTGAAGGCATGCAAAAATTCGAATTACAGAATTGATGTAAGAAAAAATGTTTCATAGGTAAATAAGGAAATCGAATAGATTATATACAAAGGTGCAGGGAAGTATTAAAGAAGAAGCAAAAAAGCAAGAGACGAAGATGGCGGATAGAAATGCAATTTGTTGAAGCGATCGAAATTAGAGAAAGTATAAAGGAAGGGACAGAGAAATTGGAGATGCAGCAGATCACGGAAGCACAGAAAGGTAAATGACGGAATGGGTAAAAGAATTGTATCGGAAAAAGGAATGAAGAGAAGAGAGAAGAGAGAAAGCATCGGAAAACCTTGGAACCTGATTCAGCAGCGGCGGCGGCGACGAAGTTGGGCACAGTGGAGTGGAGTTAGGGTTTCAGTCCAAACTTCGATTTCGTTTCACCCTTTCTTATCTTCTTTTCCAATTATATACCCTTTGTTAAAACTACACACCATTCTCTTCATCAAATAAATGTTACAAAAACGTATCTTTTTACCATTCTCTTCAGGATAAAAATTTATCTATGAAGATAAAAAATATAATTATTGTTATTTAAATATGTTAGGATAATATTATTTTTACAATAAAAGATAAATGGGAAGAGATCACCTAAATATTCTATAAATAAAATAAAAGGATGATCTTTAAAACACAAGATAAGTATTATTCAAAATAATTACACGTAATTTTTATACTGATAAGTGATTTAATTATTGGATAAGTTTATAAGTTTTTCTCATCCAAATATTCAGAAGTTGTAGTTATAAGGAGGTAATCTCGGATACCATCTTCAAACTTTCAACCTTTATCTAAACGAGAATAGTATTTAATTATTATTTTTAAAATTTTAAAATAATTAAACTTTTTCTAAAAGTAATTAAAAAAAAACCTTTAAATTTATCAAAACTTATAATTTAACATTTTTTCATTCCATTTTCTACCTTTTATCTTTCAAGTTTGACCTTATTATTTTTTCTACATTGTACATGAATGCCCTTCTCATAACAATGGACAATTCTACCATGTTTTAAAAAAATATAACATATTTAATGGCTAAATAAGATATATATTTTTGTTTTTTAATATCAACCGACTACACATATATTAGATTGAGTGAGCAACACTTTTTTGTTGGTGATACTTATTTTTGGCCACAATTTTATAAAAAAAAAAACTTGTTGAAATGTATGTATATAATATTCTCAGACAACTTTTTAAATGTTATATTTCTTTAAATTTCGATTTAATGCAATTTTTCTAAGTTTAATGAAATCTTGGATTTTATCTTTTATCATATCATATTTATTAAATTTTTAATTATTGGTGATTGCTATATTATTCATATAAAGATATTGTTCCTACCAAAAATGGATTAAGAGAGTTTTAAAGCGGAAAAGAGATGACTTTTATATACCAAACGTTGTAATATTGACCAATAGAAGGAGATAAAGAAAATTCACATGCAAAAAACCCTAAGATAAGTATGAGAGTTAAAAGTATAAAATAGAGTTTTTTCTACATATTTTTTTGTATAGTAGTATATATAGATCCTCAACGATCATTTGATTGACTGTATGATTATCATTTATTATTTATTGTTTCATAAATAATTATTCATTGAGTAAGTAATTTTATTTATAATCATCATTTACGAATGACTTGATAAGAAAATATATACAATCATGCAAGATATATATTATAGATATATATTATTGAATATTACAAATTGTAATATAAATATGATAATATGAGATAAATATGTAATTTTGTGTGTTTCAAATGAATTTTTTGAAAGGTTTTATGAGAACAGTGTCATTTAATTAATTAAATTGTGAAACTGCTCTCATACCCCATCCAAGCAAAACCACCCTCTTAAACTTTGAGTTATAAGGTTTGTTATGAATGTAGTATAAATAATTTCTTCATTCTTAATTAATTTCACTTAAACTTTTATTAACAGATTAAAAATACAAGACATTGTAGAGTTTAAGATCTTAATATTTGTATGCATTATTTCTTATAATAAAGTTTCGCAAGAGATTATAGAATTCAAGACCTTCATGTTTATGTATTGTCTTTTTAATTATCTTCTGTTAAGTTTTGCAATATTTGAAAATAAACATTATTAGAGAGTTAGATGTAATTCCCTAATTAAGATGAAATATAATATTTGAAGTTTCTCTCATGCATTTGAAATTGAATTGAACTATAATTGTACACATAAGAAAGAGTAAAAACATTATTTTGATGCTTGGATTTATTTTACTGTAAAACTTATTTTAATTAAAAAAAATAGCACACTCATTTAGAAAACCTATCATGATGCAATTTGTCCCTCACTAATTAATTCTAAACAAAAAATAATATCAAATTTTTCTATTCTTTATATTTTGCTAATATTTTTTAATAATCGAGATTTTTTTTAATCATCGAGAATTTGAATACGACACATGCTTAATGCTAAAAGAGTGAAAATGGATGACATTAGATAACTATTATCTTGTTTGATATTTAAATTGATACTTTTCTTTAAAAGATCTTATTTTTTTATTGTTTGAAAACTCAATCGAAACCAAAAAAAATCTTTAAAATAAATTAAGACACCCTTACCTTGAAATCAATGGTCAGACTTGAATTTTTGGATAATAATAATGTGATTGATATATTTATTATTTAATTAAAATAAACTTACCCATAGTATTTAAATGTAAGTTTTTAACCAAATAATTTTAAGTTTGGTAAAAACAAGATAAACTCAATGTAAGTGTTATAAATTATATACACGGTTCACACGATACGGATACAAAGATACATATAATTTATAAAACGTAGGATACGAGTCACGAATATATATATATATATATATATATATATATATATATATATATATATAAATTAACAATAAAGGTTTATGTGCACAATTATATTTTAGTTGTTTTTTTAGTAGAAATATATTTTTCATGATTGGTTCAAAAATATTTATTATTTATTTTTTATAATCATAATAAAAAATTATACAATAAATTTGAGTTTTAAAATATTAATGTATTTATCATTTTTAAAATTGTTTGAAATTGTATTAAAATGGTTAGAAACCCAACAAATATTTTTTTGAATCGAACACTTCATCAATATGTGTCCTACGAATGTCAGTGTCCGACACAAACACACAATTTAAGAGGCTGGCGTGTCCGAATCTCATACTTATAAACCTAAGCTTTTCATCTAATTTCTTATTTTGGGTTTCTTTCTTGAGAATCCAACACCAAATTTACACGTGGGAATCTCCAGCATTGTGTGGTTCTAAATGAAGGGAGAAAGTCAAAGTTAATTATTTTCTTAATTTGAAAAAAAATGCTAAATATGAAGATCTCCATTGGAATAGTTCAACCTTGCTACATTTGTAAGCAATTAATGTATGTGTTATGGTGTCCTTTGTAAAATAGAATTGAACACAATGCATTGTTATCTTTATAATATTATTTATTTATTATTGTTTAGAAAGTAAGAAGAGAGAGTTTGCAAAAATTAAGGAGAGCCAACCGTTAACGGGTAACTGGCGAAAAGGGTGGGTTTTATATAAGTCAGAGTCTGTTGGTTTGGTTTGGTTGTGAGGGCCTCCTTCCTTGAAATTATTTCAACAACTTCAATTTCAACTTCTCCCAAAGCCTTAATCTGTTTAAGCACTCTTACTCTGCTATCAAAGGAAGGGGGTTCCCTCCCTAGAGCGGTTTTCCGATTTCTCGGAAACCGCTCTACCTTATCAACAACCACTTCGAAATCACTTGTAAGAAAGAACAAGAAATGTTGGGGATGAACAACAACATATAGCAACGCATTGCAAGCTTTAACTTTTGTCTGTCCATGGAATGTGCAGGTGCATGCCCATTGTATTTTGGATTGAATTTGAACAAATAATCTTGGTGGGTGGCGGCAGTAACTAGGAGAAAAGCCAGTATGTGTGCCATCCGCCAATGGGTTTGGCCTAAACCCTGTAAATGGGTGAAGGGAAAACTGATTGGATGTGGATCTTTCGGCACTGTTCATTTGGCGATGAACAAATCCACGGGTTCCCTTTTTGTAGTAAAATCATCAAATTCCAGGGCTGGACGTGAGGCTTTGGATGAAGAGGTCAAGATTCTGAACACATTGAATTCTGAACACATTGTCCAGTATTTAGGGGCAGAGGAGGAGCAGGGCAAACTGAACGTTTTCATGGAGTATATGGCAGGAGGTAGTTTGGCAGACGTGGCTCTCAAGTTCGGTGGGTCATTGGATGAAGAGGTGGTTCGGGTGTATACCAGGGAAATTCTTCACGGGCTAAACTATCTTCACCTTCATGGAATTGCACACTGCGATCTCAAGTGCAAGAACGTGCTTTTGGGTCCACCTGGGAATGTCAAGTTGGCTGATTTTGGATGTGCCAGAAGGGTTAAGGACTTGGTAAAGTCCAGTGGTGGGACCCCTCTTTGGATGGCTCCTGAAGTGCTGAGGAACGAGTCTGTGGATTTGTCTGCAGATATATGGTCCTTGGGATGCACAGTTATTGAGATGGCTACTGGCACGCCTCCTTGGGCTCATGAGGTTTCAAATCACATTGGTGCTGTGCTCAGGATTGCTCATGGTGATGGTATACCTCAGTTTCCACCTCATTTCTCCAAGGAGGGTTTGGATTTCTTGAGCATGTGCTTGCAGAGAGACCCCAGTAAGAGACCTACGGCTGAGCAGTTACTTTCTCATCCCTTTGTTACCTCAACACCTTCTCAACAGCAGCCTGCTTTCTCACCCGCAAGCGTCTTGGAGGTTCACAATTTCAAAGACTCTTGTGACATAGGTGAATTAGAAAGTTCAGTGGGGGATGATTTCTCATTCACAGACAGATTTGCATCTCACAGTGATTACTCCAACGGAACACCAGTATGTAAAGCGGAAGACAGTGCTTTGGGCTCTTCAGGGAATTGGATTACAGTTAGATCAGGCTGAAACATTGATGATAGAAGTGTTAATGTAGATAGACAATTTCAAATGTAAAGCTTTGTGTAGGAAACGAATAGGTTCTCAACTTTCAATGGCTTTTCCTTTGCATTTCAAATAACTTTGTCACCAAAGGAGTACTGTTGTATAGCCACAACTTCGTTATTAAAGCTGTCTGTCGTGGCATAAATGATGAAAGTTTCTACACCATTTGATTTTTGATATTAAACGAAAATTTGTTTGTGATTAATCAACATAGTTTCACTTCAAGTGCTATCTTTATTAAAAACTGCATACCTTGTGTGCGTGTGTGTGTATATATTGAAGGTGGGAATACGTTCTTATTATGACCACGTATGTGTAATTTAAATTAGAAGATGCTAATTACATAACTTCTAAGAGAACTATGTGTATTTCTCTTTGAATGTTTATTATTTCTATTTTGAACAAAGAATTAGTCAACTATACATCAATCATGTCACTAATCGAATCCCCATTTAATCTTTGAAATGAATCAAGTGTGTGCGTTTTCCATATATTCGGGTATCATCCCTCTTTTTTCTTAAATTTTTTGCCTTGCTACAAAAAAGAGTAATCACACTTAGCCGCATTCTCTTACAACAATCTTCGTAATCTCTATTACAAACAACTTCTCTTCTATTTTTTCAAATATGGCAGAGATATTTTGCAAATACAAAAAGCGTATGTACAAATTTACTATACATTTGTACAAAATAGAATTATTGCCATACAGAAACTTCACTGCAGAAGTTGAAGTTAATTGACACCTTCTACCCCCTTCAAAAGGTTCCAACATAGCATGAGAAATCCTATAACTACGCTTTCTCATAAACAGTTTGGTGTAATCTCACCCATTTATTGTATCCAGGAGTCAAAGATTCCTATTAATGGAAGAAATATCTCGGCCACCTTGTAAAGAAATTGGTTGCTCTCTTATGCGAGACAGAAGGATGGAAACTTGTTCTGTTGCAATATCTAACCGTTCCTTAGATTTAGCAGATTCTGTCATCAGAGATGAAACCATGTTTTGTAATAACTTGACTCTTTCAGCATGCTCGTTTGGTGGACTTTGAAGAAGCTTAGTAGAGGGCATGCTTATACGACGCCATCGAATAGGAAGATATCTATCTGGGATCTGAAAGCAATTTCCTGTTGAAAGAACTCTAAGGGAATGCCGGCAAAGAATACCAGTGAACTCAAACTGATGGCAGCTACAACTTATAATTCCCTCTTGAGGGCCCCAATAAACTTTCCGACCTCCCTCGGCTTTGGTGTGGTGCCTCACAAGAAAACCATCTTCAATTGAAAACGATGCATAATGTGCAGCCAGCACAAGTTGTTCTTGAAGCTTTGAAAAGGCAAAAGGAGTGAGGATAGTGGCTGCGTGTGATTCCATAGGGGCCCCTGTTTTGAGGCAAACATTTTGGAGATTCTGCTGCATGGTTTGTTGTTCTCCAGTTTGATCTTTAAAATCCACAGCAACAGCTACCTGATTGTGCAAAAAAAAAAAAAAACAAGTTAAAACGCAGATAATGATATTTCACTACAACATTGGATAAAACCAAATCTGCAAATACGCTTTAAAAACCAATATAACAATATCCAAACCAGTTGAGACATTAAGAACAATACCTGTTCAACAAAGTGTGCAAGGCGAGTTTGTGCACTTAGAAATCGTTGAATGAAAGCATTGATTGACTTTGACTGACCAGTTGAAGTCATTCCAGCAAGAAAATGGCTTCTCAGAAATGGCAACGCCCAAAGAGAGCGTGAACTATATAAATTGACCATGTGCCGATTGGAATGCAGCCCAAAAGAACAAACCATTTCCCTCCAACCTAGTTCAAAATCCTCAACTGACTCAAGATTATAAAGCCTGTAGAATTCAGCCTTCCACTCATTGTACCGTTCCCCCAGAACAGCATTAAACCAGGATGGAAACTTTGCTACTATCATCCATATGCAGAAAGCATGTTTTGTTGTAGGCATTTCTGTGCATAGTGCTTCTTTGAGACATATATTTTGGTCGGTTAATATAGTCTGTGGAGCCTTCCCATTCATGAACCCTAAGAAAGCCTTCCAAGAAGGTGATTTATACAAAAAAGAAAAACAAAAGGAACAGCAATGTAAATTAAGGAGATGCATAACTTCTCATAAATTTAGATTCCACAATTAAAAAGCGAAAGAAAGAAATTTTCAACAACATTCTTGTCCATTGCAAAATAATTGAAAAGAAAACGGAACTATGATAAGGTGGCTTACAACATCTACCAAAGCGCAGGCTACTCAACAAGAAAGGTTTTGGAGAGAAGGTAATTTAATTGGCATTCACTCATTACCACATAAACATTACTATGTCCTAGAAACTGCCATGCTGTTTATGGCTTCGATATAAAATTTGTTGCCCTTCCATTTCGCTTATTTTCACTAATTAGAGCAGTGTGTAAAAAAAATTAAGAGCCCACGACACAATTTGAATAAAAAACCAAATAATATTAACATTGATAACTTCATCACAGTACCTTCAGTGCCCAGGAAAACGACCTCACGGTTTCATCCCGTAAAAGTGTGCAGCCAAAAAAGCAAGGCATTCCATAATTATTTATTCCAACCCATATCCCTAGCGGCATGTCAAAAGCAGTTAGGCGGTGTGTTGTATCAAACACCACAGCGTCACCAAATATTTCAAACCACTGGATTGATGAAGCATATGACCAAGCAATATTCTCCAAACGGTTGTTTGCATCAAGTGTGTACTCAAATTTAAAATTAGGGTCTTTCTCCTTAATATTTCTGCACATTCTCAATAAATCCAAGCTTTCTTCTTCTGGATCTAATTTCCTAAATGACTGGAGTAAATTCCTTACGTCTTTTTCAGTAAAAGGCAAATATCCAGGTTCCACACACTTCTCAAGCTCCATAAGCCTCATCATTTGATGAACAGAAATTCCTGTTTTGGCAAACATCAGTATTCGATTTTTGTCAGCATCCGAGATAGTTCTGTATGCAGGGAGAAACCGAACTTGGTTTGGTTCCAGAAGTTCATGATTATGGTGGTTAGCAAAACCAGTGACACGCCATTCGGGAGCTCCAAATTCCGTTGTTTTGCTAATCCGCATGTACGCCTGACACCCACAGCGAGAAGACTTTCTATTTCTCTGAGGTTTACTTTCAGTTGATGTTTTGGCAGGAGTGTTGCCAGCACGGTGACAAACAAAGTAGCGCCTGGTGAGCCCTTTTCCAACACCATCTTTTCCTTCTGTGCGGTGACGTCTAATCGAAAAGCCACTCCTTTTGGCAAATTCACTATAGAACTCGTAAGCAGCATCATGAGTGGCAAACCTCTGACCAATGTACGGAATAGCATCATGTGTTGATTCCAAGGAGAGCCTGGTTTCATCAGGTGACTCCTCGGCGCTGCTTGCATCATCCAAAGACAGAGAGCGTTGGTCGGAGACATCATCATAAACTACCAACATAGATCCAGCATCTTCAGACATCATATATTTTTCCAGTGACAATACTCAGATAACCTATGGCAAATATTTTAGGGAGGAAACAGAGTGAAAATAATAATCAGCTGGCATGAGCAGAAAGATAAAAATACAGTCAACATTACAATACAAGTTAACGAATCAGTCAAATGTTTATTGCGTGAAAGAAAAGAAAAAAATGAGAAGAATTGCATGATGAAAGGAATGCAATTGTATGGTTTTTGAAGAGAAGAGAGAATGAAAATGCGAAGAAGGTTAGGTTAAAGGAAAAGAGAGTGAGAAAGAGAAGCATACAGAGAAGGGAAAGAGCGATTGAGAAGAGCGAAGCGGTTGAATCGCGAATTGGGTGGTTGGATCGATAGAGAAAGAAACGAGAAATGAAGAAAAGCTCCAAACAGTTTCAGATATAGAGCCACCGGCCACGCCACACATAGGGAGGTTAGGGTACACCTACACTCCGCAATTTTTATATTTCAAATTATTTCCTTTTTCTATTTCTAAAACATTTTTTTCTAAATTTTACTACAATTTCTGTAAGATTTAATCTTTCCAAAATAATAATAAAAAAAATCCATCCTATGTACAATAAGTGCTAAGCCTTTCAAATTTTCAACATTTCAAATTTATTTTGCTGGAAAAAAAATGCACTGCAAAGGAAATTTTTTCAACAAAAAAATAGGTAAAAGCCCATAAAACTCTCGCGTAAATCTATGCCTATATAAAAAAAATATGATGAATTTGAATAACTATTTTTTTTATGTAGTTTCTATTACTATTTAATATATTTCGTTTTATTAGTATAATATAATATTTTTTCATTTCATATAAATTATTTAAAAAATAAAATTATTTTTATTTTTTAAAAATTAATATTAATGGATAATTTTTATATACAAACTCATTCTCTCACTCTTTCTTCAATTCCTTATTTTAAGACAACAACATAAATAAGGAAATAATATATTTTCACCCTCCGTTTCCCCACTAAATTTCACATGTCAAATAAAATAACTTTAATTTCTAATTCATTTTCAATCACTTTTTTTGGAGCAACTTTGTTCTTTGATAAAATCATTATTATTTTGCATCTACCATCAAGTGAATCTTAATCTTAATGTGAATAACATCACACTCTTCGATCTCAAAATTACCAATGGAAGATGAGCAAAAAACATGAAGAATAAGAAAACTCAAACCGAAGAAAAAAAAATATTCATTATCTCCAACACCCCCCTCACGAACATATTATGAGTAGTCCAATAACAATCCGATAGCGGATAACCTGATAAGTCTAACAAACACCCGCTATGATAGCTTCAAAATGACTTTGATACCATATTAAGAAGTGAACTTTAAGCATAATTCAACCTCGTAAAACCAACTTATAAGATGAAGTTTGCATCCACTTATATATAATGAAATGTTTTTATCTCTAGTCGATGTAAGATCTCTAACACTAATCTTATTTAGTTGCTTATTACTCTCAAACTAATCTAATTGATCAATTGTCCCATTGTTCTAATAGTCAAAAGACCGTTTAATTGTTTATCTTGACGACTCCTCGACCATCAATAACTAGTAACTGGATAGGACATTAATATTAAACAACAAGTCACCAAGATTCACATAATTTAATGCGATTAGTTTACATAAAATTATTTTTATTTGAAGTAAATTAAAAAGTAATTTTTCTTCAACTATAAACATTAAACGAGCATACTGCAAAAGAACAAATTTGTTAATTGAAATATTATTTTTAGAAAATTCAGTAGAAACACCGTGTATTTAGGCCATCTTAAAGAGAACTTATATTATTTGAAATGAAGAGAATTGGCAAAACACAACTTCACTTACAATTCATTCACTCATCCAATTAACTCAGTTCTTTTATTTTAGTTAACCCTTTTAACTAATTATGTATCATCATGCTGCTTACTTTCACAATTCATAATTTAATTCACACGTATTTTCATTTCTAAATATATAAAAGTAATTTAACTTGTACCCAAAACGAATCTTTAGATACATTACTTACCTAAAATTGTTATTTTAAATTTAATAGTTTATCACGATAACTCTTTTCTATAAATTAATAAGTTACTAATATCTATTATTATTGCTGGAATGGTGCCAAGAGAAGAGAATATAAATAAATATAAATACGACGGTAAAGATAAATAGATAGAAAAATGATTTGTCTTTTATACATGAGATTTAATGAATTTATAGTTACATATTAATGTATGCTGTTTGTTGTACATGTGCGCATATTAATTATGACGTTTAAAGCAGTTAGTTTTTAATGTTTTTATAAGCCATTGATTTGTTGTAATAATAAACCATTAATTAAATAAGTATAATAAAGCTTTGTTAAATGATTTTTAATTATCCAATCACTTGATTATCTACCACAAACACTAACACACAATATTACTGATATTTATTTTAGTATAAAGATGTTTTTTTTTATATGATTTATAATGATTTGTTTTTTATTTTTTAATCATAATAAAAAATTATAATTTTAAAAAATAATATATTTTTCATTTTTAAATATTATATTAGAATCATATTAAAATTATTAAAAATTTAATAAATATTTTTTAAATACTTTATTAATACATATTCTAGGACTTACGAGTATCTATATTCGATACGTGTTTTACGAGTATTTGTATTCGATATGTTTAAAACGAATATTGTCTGAGTCTCCTAATATCAAACCAAATTACACTAATTTTAAATATTGGTATTCGGTCCCCTTTCTTTAAAATTAAATTAAATTAAAAAGTTTCCAGCACACCACAGCCTTATTTTATATTTAATGCTTCATTCAATGCTTATTTATTACCTTTTCCCTCCCAAAATAAACATTATGCTTACATAAATAATTTTAATTTAATTTCAATAATATTTTCATACGTTTTAAATCACAAAAATAAAAAAATAACATTTTATATCGAACAATAAATTTGTTTGAGTTGTATGTTTGGCATCCTGAGCGAAGTACAACGTTGGTTTCTTACATGACACTGATTCTTTGTTTGTGTATATGTTTGCAGCAATAGCGATCTCTTTTATTCGGTCTTCTCCTTTTCTCCCTTTCTTTCTCCAACCAACTTTCTCTTCTCCTATTCCTTCCTTTCCCATTCTTCTTTCTTCTCCTTTCTTCCTTTTTCTTCTTTCAACCATTCTTCATTTCTTCACCTACAAAGCTTATCGTACGTAACACTTATACCCCTTTTTCGCCACCTCTCACAACTCTCTGCACAACCTTCAACAATGAAGTCTTTCGATTCTGTAACTGTAAGCTTCTTCCAACCTCTTACAACTCACTTTCTTCACTAATTTTTGCCTCACCGCCCATTAAACCTGCTTCCTACTTTCTTCATCCGTCAACTTATAACCACCTTTTCAGGTTCCTCTCTGCTCAAAATCTGTGATTCCCTGCAAGTTTTTTTCCATTCCTTTATTCTGTCACTTTCTGTCCCTCTGCCTTTCTCTACTTTCTTTTTCTGCGATTCGTTTCACATTTTCACCCACTCTATTTTCATTATTGATTTCTCTGCTCTATTGGCTGTACGCAGGATGTATTATCTGATTATAACCTTTCTAAGAACTCGTCAATAGTTTATTGAACTGCTTTCATTTACCCACTTGTTGCTATTCTAACCGTTGTCTTTGCCAGGGACTTGTCTTGCCTGAACCCAAGAATAGGTTGTTCCTCTGGAGTGTCCTCATCGTTGTTTCTTTGATTTCTGGTGCTTATTTCGTTGGAAATGCCTTTTTTGCTAATGAATACAAACAGGTATGTATTATTGTATTTCTATCCCCTCAAGTTTTAATCTAAGTTACAATACCTGGCAAATTATGATTTTTACTGTGAATTTTGTTGTATTGTTGCTACTCCCATTTTTTCTTCTTTATGAGAAAAAAGTATTATCAAACTGATATTGCCGTAGATATATATCTGGGAATTTGAAAAGGTATACTTATACATGCCACCTTAGTTGACTCTCTCTATGAACAATGCTTCGAAAGTGTTACTTTTGGTAAAGTGGTGGGAAAAATATAATGCTACATGATATTTGTTCATTTGAGCATTGGCAAGATGTATCTTCTTGCTAGTATTTGCTGCTCGCAATTGATTTAACAAAATTAAGATTCACAAACTTGGAGTGTCGAAGATTGTTGGTAGCACTCAACTTTTAGGCTCCCACAGTTTGTACTTCTAGTTGAATTTTAGTTAGTCTTGTTTTTATTTTCTGCAAGTGAAAATGAGTTTGCTTACTTGAACATATTCTGGGTATTTTATATGCAGAGATTAGCACGATGGGGACTAATTCGTACAATACCAGATTCAAAATCAAATGCTTGCAAGGTTTGTTATTTTGGGGGGAGAAATTGTTTTTTATATAGCTTTTAAGCTTACCTCTTTGGAACTATCTCTAATTCTCTTCATTTTTCCATTTTCCTAGAGACAATGCTGGCCTTTTGGAAGTGACGCATTGCCTGAAGGAATTATTGCTAGAACATCTAACTTGGAAATGCGGCCTTTATGGGACTCTGGTAGAGATCATGTATGTGTAATGTGTGCTTAATTCTAGTCCTTCATTTATATTACAGAAATTCACTTAAGACTCTTGTAGTGTTAATCTTAAGCTTCAGAAGATAAAAATGTTGCTAATCCACTGTAAGTTCAGTCCTTCCTTCCCCAAAATATTTTTGTTTCTACTAAAGTTGGTTCATTGGAGTTTGATCTTGAACAAGTAATTGATGTGCTCAATTAATGTTTTAACTCTGTTGACTTCTGTTGTACGTATTAAGAATTGGTGTATGGACAAGTCGGAATTATATTTTAGAATGTTACTTTTAGTGGTGTAATTTTACTCCATTTATTTTTAAATGCACGTTCTGTTTTGGATTATTGGAGTGTGCACAATGATGACTTGCTGAAAGATACGATGACTTGATCAGCATGCATATCAGAGAGAGGATAACAATAATTTGCTCCAGAAATTGGAATTGTTTTTTATTGCTCTCAAGAAATGCTCATGCATAAGATTAAAAGTCAAAGGAAAATAGTACTTTACCAGATATTAAACTTTAGAAGCTGGGACAGAACTCGCTTAGATGTGGTGATTCTACTGTATATTCTTTTGAAAACAGATATCTATATGTATGAGCACCAGTGAATAGAATTACAATGAAAAATAAAGACTGAAACAAAAAAGATAAAACAGGGTATTCAAAAGCCTCTCAACTCTTTGTCACTGTCCACTACTTATTTCCTGCCTCTCTTTTCTCTCTATTCCCTTTCTTCTAGGCACACAAGTCAAGTTTCTCTCTTGATTCCTTTGATTCCCTCTCTTGTGATCTGCTTCATTAAGCATTTGACTCTCTTTGTATAAATAAAGTTTAGTAAAGACCCACTGATTGAAAGGGACCAGCTTAGGTAAATAAGAGGATTACTAGGAGATTGGGACTCAGTTCTGTTAACAATAGAATAACTACTTGTATATAGTAACTAGAGGGATAAGGGGTGCTGGTTAGAGTCAGCTAAGAGTTGCGAGGAGGAAGTTGGACTTCGAAGGGAGAGAAGAAACTACCTGGGAGTTACAGAGGGAGATGGTCACCCCCCAGGATCTCTGGTTTAGCTGCCCACTGATACTGATCAGAGTGGTTTCTATAATAAATATCTGTTGTTCTATCAATTTCTGATCTTATCTATCACTGTACATTTGTTAAAATCCTGCTATCTTATAGGTTGATGGTATATGCCTTATTGATTTTCTTTCTATGCATCACTTTTTCTTTTCTTTTTTCCGTAGAGAATTATAAAGCGCCCATTGAACTTGTTGGCTATGGCAGTAGGACTTAAGCAGAAAGAAATTGTCAGCAAAATTGTTGAAAAGGTTATTATTGCTTCAATTTTTGTTTCATCTAAAACTCGTTATATCTGCTGACTCATGGCTGATGGCAGTTCTTGTCAAGTGATTTTGTTGTGATGCTTTTTCACTATGATGGTTCTGTGGATGGATGGAAGAGTTTGGCTTGGAGTAACCATGTCATACATGTATCTGCTATCAATCAAACAAAATGGTATAAAAGGCCCAAGTAAATTTGTTTTCACTAGTTTTAATGATCTTTTCTGAAGATTAAATTCATGGATAAAGATTGAGTGAAATAGTGCTATATCATGGCATAGGTGGTTTGCAAAACGGTTTTTGCATCCAGACATAATTGCCGAATACAACTACATATTTCTTTGGGATGAGGACCTTCTTGTTGATAATTTTGATCCGAAAAGGTAAGTTTTTTTTGCTTCTATTTTATAAAATTTCTTCGAGAGAGTAGGATGATACTAAATTTAGGGGTCTTAGTTGACTATGCTAGATGAGAAGTAGTAATTTTTTTTTCATCTATGGGGATTATTTCATGCCTCTTATAGGATTTGTTGATTATTTGGTAGGTATTTATCTATTGTTAAAGAAGAGGGTCTTGAGATATCACAGCCAGCTCTGGATCCTACCAAATCTGAAGTACATCATCCACTGACAGTCCATAAAGCGGGATCAAAAGTGCACAGGTTGACCTTATTTCCCTAACCTTTTGCAATAAGCAGTGTTCCACTGGTAAATTCACACCTTTATCACAAAATTACAGCCAACATGGCTCTGTTTAACAATCTTAAATATTTTGTAGTTCCCTGTCCTTATGGGGGTTACATTTAAAAAATATGTGCATACTCAGACACACAGCATCTCCACAAAGTGTACTACTCTGGAAAAATGTGCCCTAACAAAATATTTCCCTTGCTATTTATGTTACCAATGTATATGGACAAAGTTTTTCTTATATAGGAGACTTTTCAAAGCACTACTTTGGGCTTATGACCTCCCTGTAACCTTTTTTTAGCTTATTTTAATTAAATACATAACAAACCTGTCAAAGTAAAATTTGTAAGGCTTATTTTCTTAAGAAGTGGGCTTTCTTAAGATATTTCAGTAAATTTCATAGTTGAGCTTGTGAATGATAGAAATTTATAGAACTTAATGAAGTTGTTTACTCAAACACAGCCTTAATTGAGTATGCCTACAATTATTACAACATAACTGTTGAAAAACTGTCTTAAATGTTACCTTTGAAGAGACTCCAAAAAAGCCTAGTGGAGTGTCATAGTGTGGGAACCACCAGGACGTAGGCTCTTAGCAAGTTGAGATTCCATATTAGTTGATATAAATAATGTAGTCCTTACAAGGCATGATCAATTATCACCTTAAGAACAGGTTTTGTGGGAATTGTTACATCCAAATCCCAATTTCTTAGAGTAACCAACATGATACTGCATAAATGAACTGGATTATTGCACAGATCCTAGTCATTCTGCAGGTTACATTTCACACTATATGTATGCCTCATACACACATTACATCTCTGTAAAGTGTGGTAGTGTGGAAAACATGGACAAAATTTACCCCTATTATTTATAGGCGATTTATTTGCTGTTTTTGAGGTTGCACGTACATATATGCTACAGGGGATTTTTTACTGGGAATTATTGTTTCTAAAAAAAATTGCTAATATTATTTTTGTTGTTGTGTCTATACAGAAGGTATTATAAATTAAAAGGCAGTGGAAGGTGTGATGACGACAGCATTGCTCCTCCTTGCATTGGGTAAACAGTTGCACACTGTGTGTTTTGTACTGTTTTCTATTCAGTTAACTCACTGCTCATTCTTGCTATTAAATTGGATTCAGAATTAAGTATGGAAAGGATTTGTTTTGCAGTTGGGTGGAAATGATGGCACCGGTATTTTCTAAAAAGTCTTGGCAATGTGTATGGCATTTAATCCAGGTATGGATATTAAAACTAAGAAAATTTGTTACTGAATCTTATTGTGAAGACCATGATGAACTTTTTATGCTTGGAAGCATTATATGACATGTTAGCACAGATTTTTTTAATTACTTTTCAAGTCTGTCTGAGAACATTATATAACATGCTAGTACAGTTAGAAATATCTAACTTTCTATATAGTTGGAAAGTTACTGCTATTATTTTGTTCAGTAGTGAGTGAGTATATAATTTTTTAATTGAGCATGGTTTCTTCTTTTACGGTCATGTATTCATATTCATGCAATCATCTTTCTATCTGCAGAATGACTTAATCCATGCCTGGGGCCTGGATAGGCAACTTGGCTATTGTGCACAGGTAACTTGCTTGCTCCACAACAGCATATTCATATCAAGCCAAGTACTTCCAGTGTGGTTTTTACTCATCTCTCAGCCATATTTCAGGGTGATCGAATGAAAAATGTTGGTGTTGTTGATTCTGAGTACATAGTTCATCTGGGTCTGCCTACTCTTGGGGGCCCAAATGGCAATGAGGCAAGTGATTTCATGTCTACACATAGTGTAACTTGATGATAACAGTCGCACAGTTGTCTGAATTTAAGCCGATTCTCTATAAACTTCCTTGTTATTAAGATTTGTATGCTTGACTACTTCTAGTTCCAGTTGACAACATATTAAATCATAGTAAATCCAGGTATATCTATTTGTGTTTAGATTTTTTACTGATAGTCTAATGATTAATAAGGGTTTTTGTCCTTTGATTGCAGGCACCAACAGACTCTTCTGGAGGTAATGCTAGAGCTAAAGTAAGTAACATAATTGGATAATGCAGATTTTATGGAGCTTTAGATCCATTTGCTGCCCTTATTTGACAAAGCAATATGATACATGCAGGTTAGGATGCAGTCATACATTGAAATGCAGGTTTTCGGTAAAAGATGGAAAGATGCAACAAAGAAAGACAAATGTTGGATTGATCCATATGAACAGCAGGCAAACCTGACAACCCATTAGGGTATTTTGTTCATAGTCATGTTTGAAATTGACATGCCACATGGCTTCCGATTTTTGTTTCTAGTCTGAGGTGTTGGGTCTGGTAAGAGTTTGCAGGAGCTTTGCTCCCTTTACCATTATTCTACCTAAGCCATTCATTTCCTTTGTGTATAGGGTGTGGTATAGAGGTGTTCATATTGCATAGTTTATTTTATTTTTTTCAAGGAAGGTCAATGTAAAGAGGTGATTCAGAATGTAAAAGTTACATTTTGCACTGTCTTTTTCCAGGGAAGCAGGAAGTTGTGAGTGTTTTTTCCTAAATGTATGTTTTTCTATGTTCAATGATATTTTTCGTCTTTTATTTATAGCATATAGTCTCTATATTTTTCTTTATTGTTTTAATATTGATCTCTTATTACTTATATTTTTTATTTTATTATGCTGTATATTAAAATATAAAAAATATCATAATAGAAATTAATATAAGTTACAAATAAGTTATTTTAAAATATTACAAAGACAACTAAATTTTTTAAAAAGCAAATGATAACGAAAGCTACACAGAATGCTATACAAATTAATCCAAATAATCCAAATAGTGAAAGATAAATTACAAAATAACACTATTATATCATACTAACCCAATGTTTTTATTAGTTCTGATACGATTTGAGAAAAAAATTACATGAATGAAAAATGTAAAGAAGTTATTTATTAGTTTTTAAATATAATGTTTCATATGCTTACAAATGATTAAATTGATATGTGATTTACACAACGTAATTAAAATATTAAATGAGTTGTTTTTACGTAGTTTTTATTATAGTTACTGAAAGGACCAGAGGAAATATTGTAGAATAATTATCTATAACAATAATTAAAATGAAATATTATTGAATAGTATTATAATAAACCCTAATATAAATTAAATTATAAATGTGGTAAAGTTAAAATTAAAATAGAAAAGAAAAAAAAAAGAGAGGAAGGAAGTGTTCCCAAATGTGAAAGGGTTTCTTAGGGTTTAACACAGCGTTGGTGTGGGAAGAGTGAAAGAAACACATTCACTTGGCATTCCATTACGACATCAAGATGTTGCTTCACCGCCTGCTCCTCCGCCGTTTGTCCTCCATCGCCGCCTCCCGTCCCATCTTCTCTCTCACCCAAACCCGTTCCTACGCCTTCTCCTCCGCCGAAGAAGCTGCGGCCGAGCGCCGGCGACGGAAGCGGCGTCTGCGCATCGAGCCTCCCCTAAATGCTATTCGTCCTCCTCCGCAGCAGGGCCCTCCGCGTGACCCCAACGCTCCTCGCCTCCCAGACTCCACTTCGGCGTTGGTGGGCCCCCGGTTGAGTCTCCACAATCGCGTTCAGTCCCTCATCCGCGCGGGCGACCTCGAGGCGGCGTCCGCCATTGCCCGGCACGCGGTGTTCTCCGTGACACGGCCAACCGTGTTCACCTGCAACGCCATCATCGCCGCCATGTACCGGTCAAAGCGATACGAGGAGGCTATTGCCCTCTTCCACTTCTTCTTCAACCAATTCAACATCGTCCCAAACATCGTCTCTTACAACAACGTAATCAACACCCACTGCGACGAGGGTCGCGTCGACGTGGCCCTTGAAATCTATCGCCACATCATCGCCAACGCTCCTTTCAGTCCCTCCCCCGTCACCTATCGCCATCTCACCAAAGGTCTGATCCAAGCCGGTCGGATTTCCGAAGCCGTGGACCTCTTGCGCGAGATGCTCACCAAGGGCCATGGCGCCGATTCCCTCGTCTACAACAACCTCATTTCCGGCTTTCTCGAACTGGAGAATTTGGAGAAGGCCAATGAGCTCTTCGACGAGCTTAAGGAGCGGTGCCTGGTGTATGACGGGATTGTGAATTCCACTTTCATGGAATGGTTCTTCAAAAAGGGAAGGGATAAGGAGGCCATGGAGTCCTACAAGTCCTTGTTGGAGCGCCAGTTTAGAATGACCCCTGCCACTTGCAACGTTTTGTTGGAGTGTTTGCTCAAGCATGCCAGGAAAACTGAGGCTTGGGCCCTGTTTGATAATATGCTCGACAATCACACCCCTCCCAATTTCCAAGCTGTTAACTCTGATACCTTCAATATTATGGTTAATGAGTGCTTTAATCTTGGAAACTTTGAGGAGGCCCTTGCAACTTTTAAGAAGGTTGGTACCAAGGCTAATTCTAAGCCCTTTGCCATGGACGTTGCTGGCTACAATAATATCATTGCTAGGTTTTGTGAGAATGAGATGCTTTCCCAAGCCGAGACTCTGTTTGAAGAACTGTGCTCTAAGTCTTTGAGCCCCGATGTGCCTACTCACCGAACTTTGATTGAAGCCTACTTGAGAATGGAGAGGATCGATGATGCTCTCAGGGTGTTCAACAGAATGGCGGATGCTGGTCTTAGGGTAGTTGCTGGTTTTGGTAACACGGTGTTTGATAAATTGATTAAGAATGGTAAGGCTATTGACTGTGCTCAAATTTTGAGTAAATTGGGAGAGAAGGATCCCAAACCAGACCCCACTTGCTATGAGGTTGTAATCAAGGGACTTTGTGCCCATGGCTTATTGGACAAAAGCGTAGAGCTGCTGGATGAGGTTATGAGGTATGGTGTTGGGGTCACTCCTGCCTTGCGGGAATCTGTTACTGAGGTTTTTAAGGAAGCTGGGAGAGGTGATGAGATTGAAAGACTGCTAGATATCAACAGATTTGCATACACTCCTCGTCCACCCCCTCCAAGACCTGCTTACCGTCCACCACCAGTCAGGTCCCCCTCGCAAATGGCAGTGGCGCCACATAACCCACATTCTGGCCCTCCTCCCACCACACATATGGCAGCTCAGCTGCACCCGCCACCACCTTTTCAAATGTCAGGAGCTACACATAACCCACCTTCTGGGTTTCCAGCACAAAAGGCGGCACATAGTCCAACACCTCCTTCTCCTCAAATGACTGGAGCACATTATCCACCTTCTGGGTTTCAATCGCCACCTTCTCAAATGGCCGGTGCACCACATAATTCACCTTATGTGGCTCCACATCAAGTGTTGGGACACCAACGCCCGCCAATGCATCAACCTTCGTGGGGATTTTCTCCTCCAATGACTGGGCCTCACACTACAGCAGCTGGACCTTCACCTCATATGTCAAGACAGCCTTACCCTACTACGTCTGAATTTCCTTCTCAAATGAACAGGGCATCCCCGCAAATGACTGCCCATCATTATACACCATCTGGACCTTCACCTCAAATGGCAGGATATCAGCCTTATGGAACACCACGTGGGCCCCAACAAATGTCAGAACCACGATATCCATCGTCAGGATTCACCCCTCCCATGGCAGGACAACACCATCCACCAGCCGGACCAGCTCCTCCACTGTCCGGGTCATCTATTCCTTCGTATGGAGCATCACCTAAAATGTCACCGCCTTATCCTACAGCCCCAGGACAATCATCTCACGTGACTGGACCTGGACCATATCACCCGTTGTCAGGAGTAGGTTCTCACTTTGAGGAATCACATCAACAACAATCAGAAGTTCCTGAACAGGTAGCCGTTTAAGTTTGCACTTCAAGTCAATTCTTAGTACTACTGGTTCTCTTCTTAATCCAGCGAAGAGTTGTTCTATCATTGCCATATCATGATCCTCTGTGACACCGAGTTCTGCTGTTCGGAATCACTAGATATTTATGAGTTTATAGATGATGATACAAGAATCTACATTGACTTATTTATCTGACATGTAATCCTTCCCTGTATGACATGTCATTTATAATTTATTCTTATAAATCAACCTTCAATATCATGCCTTGATATCTATCTTTTTCTTACTGCCATTGATATTCTTTCCCATTTAGCCAGAAAGAAATGTAAGTTTTTTGCCTCAAGAATTATATTTAGACTATGTACTGGATTACCTCTAAGCTTAAGCTCTATTTGGAAAAAGAATTTGAGGGAGGTAGTGTGCTTTCTTTTAGGAGAATTTGAATTTCCTTATGATAAACATCTTGTTAAGATATTAAATGCAAAAGTTTTAAAGTGATCAGCATCTTATCGATATTTAATCAGAATTAGAAATCAATTCTAACAAGGTGAAGTTTTAGAAGACCGTGGTCTCTTTTGGTTGCTCTTTCATTGCTTCACTAAGAGACTCCTTCTTAGAAACAAACAATAGCAATTTTCTACGCCAGCTCATAAAAATGCTGCTGATATCGCCATTTGTTATTGGCTCATTAGACTTTGTTTTTCTATAGGTCTAAACAAAGTTTAATTGAGTCCATTATTGTAGATAAAAGGTTCATATGAAATCCATTTTATATATAGCTCTGATACAGATCGTATGCAAATGTATCATTAAATGCATGTAGCACATATCTTGACCCTTCAGCACAAGGATATACGCAGGATGTGTGTCTGAAGCGACATATTTTTCAGAAAGTTGAAATTGTTCTACTTAGAATGAATATTGCTTTGCCGCTGGATTTGTTTTTCTAACCGTCAATGTTCTCATTGTCATTTTATTTTTTATAATTCTTGTCTCTGTTTAGAAGGCCTAGGCACAATCCAAGTTCAACTGTTCAAACACTTGCTTCTGCCTATGGTATCCAATATGCTAATTGTCAATTTTCTGCTGCACTCGAGAAACTGAAAGTGTTGTCATTTGCCCTGGTCTCTATTTCCTGAGATTTGTTTGATCTATAAATAAAATGGGAGAGTTTTCAACTCAAGACACACAAAGCCCAAAAGATGAAATAATTACATTCATGGAGTTTCAGACTATGGGAGAGATATTATAAAAACCATATTTGTTTCGTATATTTCCATGACAGCTTAAGCATTATGTAATTCGTTTTTTTTGTACTTTTGAGCATGTACGAAATTGGTATTGCATTTTTTAATCAATTGTGTATATTGATTTTACTTGGACATTGAGCATGCAAATTAAGAAGGCTCAACTATCCAATATGAAACCATGTCCTGGGTAGCACACCTTTCTTCTCCGGGTTATGTTGATCTTGATCACTGGTTATTAAATGTATATCGTGAGTGGCGCCCTTGCTGATATTGTCTCTCTTCCCTTCCAGTCAATAATGGGAAAGGCCCCTCAAAATTATCTTGAGTATTGATGCTTCCAAAGTATATGGTTTATGTTTTGTACATTCTGAAAGCGATAGTTAGAACTTAGAAAATGTGTGCTTGCGGAAGTCACTTTCCAAGCAGAATTGGAAAAGGCCCCTCAAAATTGTGTATTCTATTCAACTCAGCTTTTCAAGCAGCTAGGAGAGTGACTGGGTGAACAACTGGGTATATTATATTCTTGCTTTCAAGCAGCTAAGAATTCATATAAATTTTGCTCAATACGCAGATTTTTTTATGAAAAAATATATAAAGTTGGTATCCCGAAAGTGTCAATCATAAAAAGTTTATTAACGACGCCATTATTGGAAAAGAAGGTAAAATACATTAAGGAGGTTAAAAATATCATATTTCTTATAAATGTCTCTGCAGCATTACAAAGTCGATAAAATTAAACATAAAATAGTCATTTATGTATAAATTCACGAACTAAAAATGAATCGAAAACTATACCTAAATGACCAAAAAATGAAGGTTTTGCTGATCAAAATTCCGAAACCTTTTTCTCTTATCATCTCTAGTCCTTGCTTCACAAAATGTCTTTCATATGATTGACCACAAATCCAAAAAGGTTTAGGAGCCACATAAATACAAAATAAATGAGTTATTCTCATTATTGTCCAACCTACTTAACAAACCATCGTTTTAGTCTCTCCTGAAAAATCTTTAAGGTTATGAAAATGTACAAGTAATATACAGAGAGTATTCATTAATTTACTTTTCATGTTGATATATGTTATTAACATCGAGGAACTAAATTAAAAGATTCTCAATACTTCTTTTGAGGAAGGATTTTTCAATACTTAAAAACTACGTAACAATTTGTATACTTTAGGAAGCACTTACCTACGTCCATTACTTTCAAGATAGAAGGTCTTACAGAGAAGAAATTGGTGGTTTATTCCAGTTTGTTTGAGGGCAGATGGAAAGTTGAAGATCTGGAAAAAGTTTGTCTCTTCTGCCAATGAAAGGGGAGCACAAGGAATTGAGAATCGGTAGAAAAAAAATTCTGTATTGATGGATTCCTTCTTCGAAGGAACGAAATGCATTTTCTGCAACAATTTGGTATTCTCTGGCAGAGAACACAAAATTATCTAACAACACCTGTACAGCTATTACAAAGCAAAATGATTTTGTAATAACATTGTTAAATTCTACCAAAATCTAGAGATGGAGAAAATAAGTTAAACATCTCATCTCTTGTGTGTAAACTAAAAGAAACAGATCAAAAGTTCATAACTTGAGAAGACAGGTTAAGCAAGGGCTCGAGTGCAGAGGGATCAAACTTGCGGGCAAAGAGGTAACAAATGGACGTCATCTCGGAATTATATCGACAGAGGGAGCCATTGTTCCTTATAGCCTGAATAAAATGGGCAGTTATATTGGCTCTCCCAAAGGATGCAGGATGAGGACCCAGCATTGACCAGTCAACCCATGTGACTGTTCGATTGGAATTAAGAGGACCATGAAACATGTTCAAGAAGGTTGGAATGTAATGCTCATCTGGGTAGCATGCAGGCTTACAGTATTTTCTGAAGAGGGTATAATATTTGGTGTCAGAGATTATATACACAGCCAGAGAACGATTGAGTTCAAACCACTGAGACCCTTTACGCCAGTGTCTGAGTTGAATATGAGGAAGCATACTGCGACTGTAGCGACCGCGGCCATAGCGGGTGGGATCGTCGTAGGATTCAACAAAGCTGTGGGCGGAGTCAGTGAGATAACGGTAGACGGTGGGGAAGTTGTAGATTGGGATGCAGCTCTCGGAGAGAAGAACAAAGCGCTCGTTTGAAAAGTCCAGCAGAGCATTCGCCAGAAGCCGTCTCTCAGCATCTGCCAGAGTAACAGTTCCCCACGAAACATCCTGATAACAATCAAAGAACATGAATGCGGAGATGGAAGGAAAGAAAAAGGAGAAACAAGAGTGATTTGTGATGCGATGAGATGTGATTTTACCTGGCTGGGGATTTGGCGGGCGTAGAAAGGGGAAGAGAGGGAGACGTTGAGATGGAAACGGGGAGGGGCGTGGACGTAGATGTTGAAGAGAGGAGCGTGGCCGTTGAAGAATCGCTCCCAGAGGGGCAACATGGGAAGGGGACCCCTGGTGAGGAACATGAAGGCAACCTTGGGGATTCTGCGGAAAGGGTACCCTTCTTTGTTCGGCATCAAGGAAGCCCTCCAGAAGAGCTCATCGTCGGAGAGCGTGTGAGTGAGGTTGGGAGGATGAAGGAAGTCGGCCATGTCGAGAGGCGGAGGAGGAGGAGGAGGAGGTGGTGGTGGTAGCGGTGAAGGTGCGGTGGTGGAGCAGTTTGAAATTGGGAGATAATTGTGGAGGGGGAGGGAGATGAAATTGGTGTTGTGGATGTGAGAGCTGGTGGTGAGACCCATGACCACTCCGCCTGCAAACACCACAAGGTATGTGAGAATTTGAGCCAATCTGAGGAGCCCAACGTGCTTCTCTCCCTCCTCTCTATCCCTCTGATTCCGTCCCATTGTTTTCCTCTTCCTTCTGATTCACCGATCCTGAACAACGCGCCGCCGCGACCACTTTCACTCGCTCAGTTGGATGGGTTTGGATGAGTGGAATGAATGTATTGATGCACAGATGCATCGATCATCACCCTTCCACCGTTTCAACTTCCAATCGATCCCCTTTCTTTCTCGACGCAATCACGCAATCACCCAATCACTCTCTCATGGATGCGATCATCTTCTCTATCTCTTTCTCTTTCTCTCTTTCTCTCTTTCTCTTTCTCACTCACCCTTTTCTGCCACCTCACTCACTATTACACACCTACCCTAATTTCAAATTTCAATTAAATTCAAAATTTCTTTTTAAACCCACCTCATTCATCATTCATCACTCCTTTTTCTTTATAAATCCATGCCAACTTTTTTTACCTTTCAACTTCATTTTAAGCAAGATCATTTTTGGAAAAAGTTGAAAAACTAAATAAAATAATGAATTGAAATGAATGTTGAGAGGAAATTTTTGGAATAAAGTGTATGAATTTAATTATTTTAATAATAATATTAAGAAAGGTAATTGTGACTGGGGAACTAAGTTATTATGATTTGGTGTTTAATTAAAAATAATAACAATAATATCCTAGAAGGTTTAAATAGATTTTATTTAAGACTTGTTTTCTAGTAGAAGTGAGTAAAAAAGATTGCAATTTAATTGATGGGAGGTGGATGTGCATATGAAGATGATTTATTTATACATGATAATAAAATATTACAAAAATGTAATATAATTAATGATCTGAAGTTAGATATGAATTACAGAGTTGTTGGAATAATGATTTATTATGTGTCTTGAAATACGATAATAGAATATGTCTTAATTCTTGATGATTTTGAATGATCTTTAATTTTTGTTTTATTCTGAAATTGTGGTAGAGAAGAGAATTTTAGTGTATTGAGTAATATTTTTACTGTCTAAACTTTTCAAACAAATTGTTATAAACTATATATACTTCATTTTTTATTAATTTCCTTTTTTTATATATCACACTTTCCATTACCTTTTTTTTTATATATAATGTTTTTCTTATTTACAATTTTTTTCTAATTTAAATTTCTATAAAATATATCTACTTACAAGTATTTATTTATCTAATTTTTCACTTTTCTAATAACTATATCATACACACCTTCTAAATATAATTACCTATTCAATTTTTCTTTTCAATTTAAACACTTTTATTCCAATTTTTTTCCTCAAAATATTTCATTTAAATTCATTAATTTTTATATTTTCTCCACTTTTTTCTCCATTCCTTTATATTTAAAAGCAAAATTTAAAAATACTAACTCGGCTCTCCGAAAACTGGATCCCAATGTAAATAATTGATATAATTGCTATTGGAAAAAAATATTTTAGTGAAAAATTCTAAACAAAATCCATAACATTTATTTTACATATTTTAAAAAATATTATATTTGAATCTTCTATTACCAGTAGAGATAAACTATAAAAAATCGTTTTTCAGACATCAAATATAAAATTTATAAATATTTGAAACACGAAACCTATTAAAAGCATTATCAGAAACTAAATATAAAATTCATACATTTTCCAATAATTAACTATTTTAAGCAATATATTTTAACAATTGGTTTTCCATGATAATTTTTCTGCAATAAAAAAACTGGTATTTAAAAAAGCATTAATTTTAATTTTAATTTTTTTTTTCATTTTTAATTCTATCTTCTCACTTCTACTTTCCTTTTTTTTATATTTCCAATCAAAATGATTTTTAAAAGAGTTAGTGCTAGGTTCAACAAGAAGACAATATTAATACACATATATTATAAATTAAAATGAACAGTCTTAAACATTAAGAATGACATAATGATATTGAAAAATAACTATAGTAATTATTAAAATATAGATGTTGATAGATATTATAAATAATAAAGTTATTGTTAACAAAATGTGAATCGTTTCTAAGGACAAAAAAGATACACATGCATAACAGATAGATGCTTGAAGATGTAGAAACCTATGTAAACAAAAGATACCTAAGAGGTATGTTATATTATATAATTATAAATTATATAAATTAATAATAAAAATTTATTTATATATATATATATTTTAATTGTTTTAGTAAAAAAATGTTTTTTTATATGTATAATGATAATAAAAATTTATATAATAAATTTAAATGTTTGTTTATAAAATTAATATATTTTTTATTTTAAAATTGTGTTAGAAGAAGTATCCGACCGTCACAAAACGCAATGTGTGGTTGGGCTAATGGGCCGTGAGGAAAAGAAGGTCAGAAGAAGGATCCAAAAAAAAAATTAGAAATTACACATGAAAGAGTAGAGAGGTGAAGAGAAGAGAAGAGAAGAGAAGGGTTGGCGAAGAAGATAGGAATGGAAGAGGGGAAGAGTATGGGTCGAAAGGAGAAGAGGAAGGCAATGAAGAAAATGAAGCGGAAGCAGACAAGGAAGGAGGCGGCGGAGAGGGAGCGGCGGGAGGAAGAGGACCGCCTCAACGATCCGGAAGAGCAGAGGCGGATTCAGCTGCTGGAGCAGGAGGAGGCAGACAGAATGCAGAGGGACACCATCCTCTTCCAGGAGAGGGAGAAGGCTTTCATGGATATCATAATCACTCGACAGCAGCAGGAGGAGGAGCAGCAGCAAGAGCAAGAGCGAGAGCATGAGCAAGAGCAGAGCATCGACCAGGACCATGAATTTGAATACGAAGATGGCCCTCCTGAGATTATTTGGCAAGGAAACGAGATCATCTTCAAGAAGAAACAACTCAGAGTGAGGGTTACGGACACGCACCATGACCACAATAGACCTACATCCAATCCCTTACCTCCGGAATCATCCGTATCGGAATCGGAATCGGAATCGCGCACTCAGACCCTTCAGGATGTTGCTCAGCAAATACCCAATTTCGGAACTGAACAGGTGCCTTTCATTTCAGTAATTCTCTCTCTCTCTCTCTCTCTCTCTCACTGCTTCTGCCCTTTCCAGGATAAAGCTCATTGCCCTTTTCATCTAAAAACTGGAGCATGTCGTTTTGGTATGCGGTGTAGCAGAGTCCATTTTTACCCTGATAAATCATCCACTATTCTTATCAAAAACATGTACAACGGACCTGGCCTTGCTTGCGATCGGGACCAAGACGAGGGCCTCGAGGTCTGTTCATTCACTTCATCGTATCCTCTTCATTCTTCTTCACTTACTTACATCAACCAATGCTCTTATTTCTTGTTAATCATCAACTATATCTCACTCCCTTCTGCTATTTTATTTAGTAATCATCCTCATCATAAATCTAATTCAAACTATTCTAGTCTATCCTATATCTTCATCCTTCCCCTTACATCTTACATACATTAATTTTTGCATCATTTTATATCCTTACATTCATTTTTCATCATTCCAAAATCCATGCACTTCTTCATCTGATATTTCTCCTTTTTAAACCAGTCTATTCAATTCTTTGACATAATAATAATCACAGATTCATTGCAAGATTCATTTTGCTGGAGGCTAATGATTTTGGCCTTGGTTGCTCAATGTTAAAGATATTGGCTGTTGTATCCTACTTGCTGAGCCTGGGAAAAGGCTATCCCTATTAATCCCTCCACTCGCTTAATTCGTTTGACTTTTATTGTCCTTGCCCCTTTTTCCTTGATTTTATTTGCAATTCCAACATTCGCTCGCATCATACTACTTTGACAATTTGTTTTTCTGGTAGGAGGGAAATATTTTTGTTTCTGATAATGTTTGAATTAATATTATGGCAGCATAACATTTTAAAATGTATTAAATAATTAGACTGATTATTTAAAACATTTTTTCTTCCAGATCTTTGTTAAAAACTTCCAATATCTCATACTCTAATAATTTACATGTTCATGCTCCTTAACCGTACGTAGTTGTCAGGGGTTATCCAAGTCTTGGCTTATGGACCTATGTTGCAGACTAATTGTCATGACCTTCAAAGTGTTTGAGATTGCGGCAGCAAAAGCTTAAAAATATTGACTCAGTTAGTGATTGTTAAAGTTAGTGATTGTTAAAATACATTGTTACTGTGACTTTTCCATTTTGTCTTTTTCCTGCAGGAGGAGGGATAGAGAGAATCTCACCCATAAACGTTTTTGTGTTGTGTTTGTTCTACTTATGTCAATGAAGCTCTGACGTCTTTATTGGAAATCATGCTTTGCATTATATTTTCATGCTTTTTGGTTCTTGTATAATTAATTGGAGTCATTCTAGACTTTTAATTAGAAAAGTGCATCTGACATTGTACTTCATATCAGATGCTACATTTTCAGGGTTAACATATATTCATCATTTTATTTTGATACCGAGACCTTATATATCATTATGAACCACAAAATTCAAGACCTTTACTGTATCATGGAGCACTGGACTCTCCATTTTGGGTTGCTTAGGTAAACCGTTGTAGGGGAGTACTTCTGTAAGCCATCTGGAATGGCTTCACTAACTCCAACTTAGATGAACAATCACTTTGTAACTTCTAATGAAACTAGTACTCTATTTGTTTTGGAATAATACCTCAGACTGTCCTCTGAGAATGAAGCAAATATTTTATTCATATTTCCAATGTTTGCATTGGATTGGAGTAGTGTTAGGATCTCGTAGGTAGTTTGTGTCAATGCAACTTTTATTGTGTACAGCATTTTCTTTTGGCTTCTCTCTTTTATGTCCTACCTGCTAACATTCTGTATAAAGCCGAGGTTGCACTTTCCTTGGGTTTTTGTATGTTATTTCTTCTTGTTGATTTCCAATATTATACATCATCCCATACACCATAACCCAATATTTGTAGTATATTTTTCATCCCTTTTGCTCTTTAGAGAAAGCTGAAATTGACAACTATTTCTCTTTGCATTCTTTTTATAATTCATAGAAACCATTTACAAGGGTTTTACTTTTATCAAAAACTTTTGACAACGTATAAAGACTATTTTAGGCTCCGAAAAAACTAGCACTTTTAGTACTCACTCCATCTTCTATTACTCTCTCTATACACACTTGTACACTATGTGTATGTGTTCCACAATATGTTTGGTAAATTATGATTGTTTAGTAAATATGTGATCCTTTTTTTCCTAAAAATACTCTTACGGACCCTTGAGTTGAACTTCTTTTTGCCTCAAAATAAGTTCATCCAAACGTGTATTAGCTCCAAGAATAAGTCTAGTCATATTTACACTGTTAATAACTCTGTACATTGAATTTCATCAATGCAAACATCAGATTAGAAGTTTTCTTCAAATAGATTTAGTTGGGCCTTCATTACGCAACTTCATGTTAACAGAAATATATTTTGAAAATGTAAGTGAATTTATACAATAATATTGCATGCTTATGAATGTTCCATTTATCTTAGAGGCAATTTCGCATGATTCAATGGTCAGGTTTGTTATATTTATGCTTGTAACATACAAAAAGGTATTAAATGATGAGTGTATTTGGTTGGATTAATGCTTTATATGTATTATTACTACTACCTCTATCTTTATATGTGAAACAAATAACTAATTTGAATTTGGGGAAAATAGTAAAGTTAGTTAATTTTCTTAACATTGCTACAAACTAAAATATTATTTAAGAAATACCCGTAGAAGTAAATATTGTAAGTGTTAGTTGTATATGTTGACACTACTCGTAATTCAAAGGATAGTTTTTCCCACCAACTACTGTGACTTATATAGTTAATTGGCCAATGAATGCATCCACCTTTGTGAGAAATGAATTAACATCTCATCAATAGACTTCACAATAAATTAAGGGTATAAAAGAAAGTTATCGTTTAATATATTTTAGAATAGGTCTATAATTAGGACCAGAAAATGACACCTCTTTGTTTCTTATATAAAGGACCTTATCTAATATCATATTTTAATGCATAATATGTTCTTTGACCTGTTTAACCCCTTTTCCAGTATACAGATGAAGAGGTTGAACGTTGCTTTGAAGAATTTTACGAGGATGTCCACACAGAATTCTTGAAGTTTGGGGAAATTGTGAACTTCAAGGTTCTTTTTTATTGCCATGTGTGTGTATAAGTTTAACTTCTCAAATTTTGAAAATATATTTCTCGTTTAAGTTCTGGCATTTAATTCATACTAACATATTGATGCAATTTTCAATATCTTCGAATGAAGTTTCATGGGTTCTCTGAAATATCACAAACGCTAATCAAGTATGGTTTATATCTAGTTACATAGAGAGGACAAAAATAAAATGAAACCATTTTTTTTATATATTTGTCATGTTCAGTCATTGTTCTTGACCCCTCACCACCTGTGCATGTGTTTATATCCAACATTTTGAAAAAGAATTCTGGGGTTATTGAAAACATAGTTGTCAATAGCATGATATAGTGGGATGGTGTTGTAGACATGCTCTTGGGCACTATGAAACTTAAATAGCATCACAGTTTTAAATTGTGGTTGTGATAGCTGGTGAAATTGGGGCATTTTATGGGTGGTCCTAGGGCATCTGTTATGGGGTGCCAGAACCTTAATTGAGCCCTCTAAGTGTCACCTGTGGCTTTTCAGGGGCGATGGTATTCACCTCTCTTCCATTGAATTGGAGATTTCAACTTTAAATGAAAGCTGAATTTTCCCACTAACTTGAGCATATTTATTCTCACCAACACCCATCTTTCTCTAGCTACAGTTTCCAGCTATGCCTGACCTCTGTCAGTGTGGCCCTGTTCTGTATTCTTTGCCCATTCTTGTTCCTACTCTGACTATCAGGGTTAACCACCAGTCAGTTTTGGGCCTAAAAAACCCAAACCAAAATAACCTAAGGACACAAATATTTTGCATGTTTCTGTCTATACAGTTTATCGGGTTATCTGGGGTTGTGGGTTGGGCAGATTGTGTGCACATGGTCAGTGCTGTATTTTATGCTTTACTGATTGGAGAATACATGGATGAGGTTGCACTGTTGCATGCATAGCTTCTGTAGGTTAGCAAGGAGGGCAGGTTTGATGTGGCATATGAGGTTGTTTAATATGAGTTTGAAGTGACTCGGTGGAGGTGATTCAAGGTTTGGATGGCTTTGATGGATTGGACTAAAACCAAGAGATGATTTAAAGGGAATATAGAGAACCAGAAGAGACGAGAGTTTGTCCTGAGATGTAAGGTGACCTACCAAATCATGCTTTCAGTTTTGTGGTCATTGTCATCGTACAAGGGAAGTTTCTAAACATAAAATTTATAAGTTGTTAAAATATACCATCTAACTATTAAAGTCTTATCATAGGAGGAGGGTAGCATTAGGTCATCAGTAACCAATACAAAATTTCTATAACACAGGAACTGTACAACTTCTACACCCTAAATTCACCACCAAGATCTTAAGCAAAATAGTCCAGTGGTTCTAATAGATTCAACAGTCAAGGCATGACATCAGAGCATAAGAATCTTGTGACTATCCATGCGGTATCACAGTCCTGAGGTTTAACACTGTTGTCATACTGCAGAATATGTGACAATCACTGCCATGCCCGTTCCTGAAGCTCAAGTTATCTTCCAGGTTTTAACAATGGTTCTAATAGATTCAACAGTCAAGCCATGACATTACAGCATAAGAATCTTTTGACTATCCATGCAGAATCCCAGCCCTGAGGATTAACACTGTCGTCATACCACAGAATATGCGACAATCACTGTCATTATTCCTAAAGCTCAAGTTATCTTCCAGGTCTACTATCTTTTTTAGTTATTCCTGAAGCTCAAGTTATCTTCCAGGTCTACTATCTTTTTTAGAACCGCTTCTGGACTCTTCTATTCTTCAATTTTTGGTTGGGTTTGGGTACCAACAGAACACATTTGAGAAATCTGACCCTGACACACGTCACTTGCACCGATATAAACCAAAAAGATTTAGCTGCTTAACCTGCTAACCAGTTCCACCTGCATTTCTCCTTTTTTTCCTTTATCGGATTTGTAAGGCTTCAGTTTGATAACAATTTTATGTTCACCCTGGCTTATTATCTTCTTTTTCTCTTGCCTTTCCCTTTGTACTCTGCTATTATTTATTTCTCACTATCAATATGCTTTAGTTTCAAATAATTTGGTATATTTTAGCATGCATAGTATATATTATTAATTATTTTGCCTGTATCTAAATCTTTACTATTGAGACCATTCTGCTATCCACCATCCCATTGCAGCAATTTCAGGATCAGCCGCATGGAATTGTTAACTGATTTAAGAGTAAGCGCAAAAAGGAATATAGTTTTTCCTTTTTGTGAAGCAATAGATAAACAATATTTTGAAAACCAAGATGGAAGCACTTGTTAAAACATTTTGAAGATCGAATCATTCTCTCTTTGATTTCCCAGCACCATCTACTTGTACAATTTCTTTCATCTCATGGTACTAATCTTGTTGTCTGTCTGTATATCCTTGTCAGGTGTGTAAAAATGGTTCATTTCACTTGCGAGGAAATGTCTATGTACAGTACAAAGCATTGGATTCTGCTCTGCTTGCTTATAACTTGGTGAACGGTCGCTACTTTGCTGGAAAACAGGTATCACATTTCTATATTGTTTTTTTCAAATGAAAATCATTTTGTTTATATGAATATCAAGAAAGCTTCTAGTAATTCACTTGCCTTTGAGTATTTTTCAATAACTGATCCATTTGATCGTTTTCTCCAATTTATGTCATGTAACTCGCGTTATATTGGTGAAAAATCTGAAAATGTTTGATACAAAACTGGTTCAAGATGGAGCATATTTTGGTTAGAATGAAGTTCTGTATCAAAAGCTTAAATGTTTGATTCATTGGATTTTCAGACGAATTTTTCCAAAAGATGGATCCTTTGTTCATAGATTTAGGATTCGTATGTTTATCTCATCAGGCTATGCTTTATGGCAGGTAACTTGTCAATTTGTTAACTTGACAAGATGGAAGGTAGCCATATGTGGCGAGTATATGAAATCAGGTTTCAAGGTATACCAGATGACTACTATCTTATGTTTTTTCTTTTTTGGATTCAACCAAGTCCTACTGGGTTTCGTTTGTGCAAATCATATGAAATATAAACTCTTGGTTGGTTACAACTGAAGCTTTTAACTCCAAAAAAAGATGTTAGAAAATGTTTTATATCGATGAAGCATGCTCACAGTGGTGTTCCTTTCGTGCATCTTACCAGACTTGTTCTCACGGAACAGCATGCAATTTTATTCACTGTTTTCGTAATCCTGGTGGAGACTATGAATGGGCTGATTCTGACAAACCTCCCCCAAAATTTTGGGTTGAAAAGATTATTGCTTTATTTGGTTATTCTGATTATTACGAGACTTCAAGGGAGCAAGGAAATTTGAGTTTGTCAAAAACAGATTCTGACAGGTGTGCTTTCACTTCATTACATGACATGATTGGTTAAATTCGTTGCTGGACACATTGTAGCCAATGTAGATGGTAGCAAATTTGTGGTAAATTTTTTAGCATGATATGATGGGGGATGATTGTTTGCGATTGGTATTGTAACTGTTGAAGGCTTTTAGAGTATGCATGATGCCACATCTGTTTAATATTGTATTTATAATTCATCCAAAAAGATCAGGGTCAGAATCTTCTGGAGAGAATGTGGGGAGAACATCGGTGGTGAGATTGCTTCTGTTTTCACTAGATACTGACAATTCTGAATTTCTTTATAGTTTCAAAATAAAAAAAAATAAAAATAATCAAGCCCTTTCTCACTAGGCAGGGTTGACTAGATGGATTAATCGTGCCATAATATTCTGTTGTGAATCCTGCTTATAGACAAACCATTAGCTTCTAAATCCTTATTTGTTTCGCCTATGGTTTTTCTGGCTCTGCTTCTAGCTATCCTCCATAATTTGATTTATTCTCCTTGTTGGGTTTTTCCCCAAACCATCAATGATAAGATTCTACCATCTTCTGTACAGTAGGCGCTATCCCAACTTCTTTAATCTGTCCATTTCAAATATTATCTTGTCTAGTTAATCCAATGTAACATTCTCATCTCTTCTACATTGAGTTTAATTTTTTGTTAGCTTTTCATGGTTTAGCATTTAGTTCCACACAACATTACATTTCTTATAGTTGGAGGTTAAAATATTCCTTTGATTTTAAGTGGGTACATTTTAACGTAGATAAACACTTGAGCCGCTCTTCCATTTCATTCTTCCTGCATGAATCCTATGGTTTACATCACCTAATTTCTCCATGTCTTGTATGATGAACACTCGACGCTTAAGCTATGTAACTTGTGGAAGATTTCTAATCTAAGACTTCCTATCAAATAGAAGAAAAGTTTTTGAAGACTCCATTGTAGAATTTTGCTTTCTCCCTTGCTGCGTTGAGGGAAACAACAATAGTACTAATAATTGGATGGAGTTTAAAGTTGTTCAACGTCTTGATTTATTTGATCATATTTCGTTTAATTATGTTAATATTTCTGTATATTTTTCCATGTGAGTTTATACTTAATCTCTATCATAATGTTTTGAAGGTATCACTGTACAAGGTCAAGATCTAGGGAGATGGATAAGATAAGTTGTGGTCATTCTGGTAGAAGAAAACATGAAGATGAAAGAAAGCAAAGAACTCCCAATGAGGATCGGAATGCTAGCTTTAAAAACACTCATAAAAGAAAATCCCTAGGCAGAACCCCTGATACTGATTCTGACAGAGAATGGTTAGAAAAGGAGGAAAATAGGGAAAGACGCCATGAGTACACTAGGAATGGGTCGTTTAACAAGAACAGGGATGACAATAGCGGAAGCCATGAAGAGGATTCTGATGTGGATTGTGATACTAGGGACAATGAAAAACAGCATGGTAGAGATGTGAGAAGGCACCGTATTAGCGAAAGCTCAAGACATCAGGGTGGTGATGCTTCTGAATCCGACAAAGATTTGTTTGGTAGAGTGGCCATGGAAACAGTACATGATTATTCTAGGAAAAGCTCCAGACACAGAAGATCGGATGTGTATAAAAAGAAGAGATCAAAATGACAAAGTTGATACAGATGGATGGATCCCAGAAGGACAGTTACAGACGAGATCATCACAAAAAGAAGTGATCAATACAAGAATTTGATTCCATCATTGTGGATATCATTTGGAGGAATTCTTTTTCTGATGAAAGTTTTGTATTTTTTTTTTAAATTTCTTCCCAAATTTTTTTTTTCTGTTAATAATATATCGACGATATTTGATGCACCCAAAAACTACCTTGACGCATATTAAAATCCCTCCAAAACCATTTAGTGTCCAAGTAATTTTTACAAAATGCGTACAAAACTACGCTTTATATATATTCATTTTATTGATTGTCATACACAACGCAAGGGAACACAAAGAAAACAGACAAAGATTACAAGCAGAGTTTTTTGAAAGATTAATAATCCAACAAGAAGTGAAAAATCCTGTAAACTATGGATATGAGCTGAAGGATGAAACAATTTGATGCAACTTTAACAACCTTTGACACTATTACAGTTCTATATTTATCTCCAAGCACTTAAAAGATGCTAAGATGTTTTTAGGAAGGTACATAAAAAAAAAGAACAAGAGGAGCAAAAGGGGTAATTGATGGAAATCAAACTACTTCTCTGATTTGAAAACATGGAAACAAGCAGCGAAACACATAAGAACCAAAGCTAAAAACACGTCCAAATTGACCGCTTGATCTTTCTCTTTCTCGTCTTGTAGGAATTACTGGGACTGGAAGGCCATAAACAGGTTCTGAAACCGATACCATATATTGATGATATGATGATGAGTATGGGGTGCAGCTGACAGGGCTGGAATATTGTGGTTGAGCCACTTCCGTCTCCGGCAAGAATGTGCCAAAGTTGTGTTCTTCAACATGAAGCCACGAAGAAGGTAAGGGTGGAGCTGATGGCTGGGTGTTGGATGAGGAACAAGAGCAGCAACAGTAGTGTGGTTCATTCTCATGCCTCTTCTTCTTCCTTTTCTTTTTGGACCACAACCTGAGTTTCTTCACAGCTTTGATCACGTTTTTCATCAAGCTTCAAATGGGGTAGGGATTTGCCTTGGCATTTTCATATATAGGACAACTTTGAAAACTGATGCACCGTTAGGAATAGGAGCGCCCTCAAAGACGTTTTCATTACTTTTCAAATATTTTACCGTTATCTATCCACAACTATTCTACACTATATTTACGTTACATTGTCCACTCTTTTATTTATCATGATTTCCCTTATCTAATCCAATTTCTCATCGGAGGCCGTGTCAAACTCTTATTTGGACTGCAAAATTGAGCTTACGCCAGACATGAGATCTGATTCAAATTATTGGAATGGTTATTCTATTTGTTCCTTTTCAAGTATCACATTTTTTACGAAAAGAGTAACTTATCTTACCTGTTAAACTATAGAAAAAATAAATTATAAGAATGAAAACTAACGGTTAGAGTTACTCTTGTAATCAATTAATCTCTCCTCCTTTTCTTTAAATATATAATGATTTATTAAAATTAAATAAAAATCTTAATTTCTTTAGAAAAGACTCTATAAAAACAGTTAATAAAAGAAAAGAGTAAAATTCAAGTTAGAGTTAAGGACAAACCCCAGCAGCAAAGAATGGGAGATCTAGGGTCTAATCCCGAAATAAATACAGTGGAATTCCAGTTTCTAAATAATATTAAGAAAACATTGCCTGATAGTAATATATGGAATATTAATAAAAAATTGGAACAGAAAGTAGCAGGCATCAGAAGGGTACAATGCCACAAGTAACAGATTTTTCGGCAGAATACCGAGTCGTTGCAAGAAGTCACCAGTCACATAACCTAATCTGCTGTCATAATATTCAGATGAAACTTTCTTGTCCATAAAGAAAATGAAACTGTAGCAGGGGAAATTATTAGTATAAAAAAAGTTTAGATCAGATTGTATACAGCTCTGCAAGTTAAAAAAAATGGCTCGATATACATACATCAAATAGTATGTATATTATAGAAAGCTATATATACAGAGATGAGATGCATCACATCAAGTGAATTACAAAAGAACCAAAATAAACAAATGCATGCATAGTAAGATACTTAACCAAAAGACATTTCTTCAAGCTCGCATCTCAATACAAAACTGAACAAGCAATGGCCTCGAGACTCTGAAAACGGAGCTATGAAGGAAATAGAAAAGCCACAACACCCCTAGCCTTATCTCTCAAGGTAGAGCAAACAGCATTATAACACATCAGCCCTCTGCTTTGGTGCTGTCATGCTGTTCCTGTAGCGATGCAGAATACACTAATCATATCCTCCTCATAGGCAATGAGGAAGTGCTTGCCAGGTTCATCTCGTTTCTCCTATAGGCCGTGATGAAGTGCTTGTCAGGTTCTTCTTTCACGTTCTACTTCCTACTTTCATTCAAATATCGTTTGTATAACAACTGAAATATTTGAAGACCTAAGATGTTAACAACCGGACCCCACAATAGATGACTGGTCATCAGGATTGACTACTGCTTCAGAGTCCATTTTGCTGGGTTTAACTTCCTCATTGATTGGAAGTCCTATTTTCGGTGAAAGCTTCTTCACCTCCTCAGCAGTATAGATGAAAATTTTCCTCACAATGCTACAAAACTCACTGCGGTCAAAAAGCAAGACATAATTTAATATACACAAAAAATTGTAAAATGTCATGCCACAAATAAAGTGTCCAAGTAAATATATGCTAGTCTCAAATAATCTTACAGCCATGGATCATCCCCAACCATCATCATGTCGTCTTCATTATCAGTGTACACAACCTGCCATTTCTTTGTGGATCCACAGAGTTCATCCTTGATGTCAAACATTTCTTCCAATTTCCTTAGCAGATCCTCATATCCATCAAACCGAGTTAAATCCACAGCCCTTCCAACCGCCATACCTTGCATGTGAACCTGGAATAATACAAAACTTGAATCAACTAAATTTGAACAAAAGAAAATTATGCCAACTGCCAAGAATATTACAGGATTGCAAACTGAATTTGAAAATCAGAAAATTATGCCAACACCAACACAAATAAATAATACTACCTTTGTGCAGCTTCTTATTTGCCTACTTTGAGACTCCTGGGGAGACCGCAAGCATGATTTTTCAGCATCACAACTTACCGAAGGAATATCATATCGATTAATATTTGATGGTTCAGAATGCTGGTCAGACTCAGCATCCAAAGATGGAAGGGGGCCATCATCACCCACCCTTCCTGACAAATTGACCATTGGTAGACTTTCTTCCCCATTGCAATTATCAAGTAACTGAATCCCAAAGAGCCTACAGCCATTTGCAGCCCCTTGTCTCTTCTCTCCAGATTCTTTAAGTGCTACAGGTGAAAAAGATTCTGTAGAGTTTTCCGTCCTACTAGACCAAAATATTGATTTGTTGGAAGCAGAACAATTCCCACCAAAACCAAGGAAGCCAGTTGCAGTAGAATTGAATTTGGCTGGTGGATAGATGTCTCGCCCGTGTTGATGGTCACGATAAGAGAATGGTGCAGAATCAACTGGTGATTTCCGTACACCTGATCCACACGGAATAAGAAAATTTGAGTCAAAGCAGCATGTATAAAACAACTTTATGGAGAAATTATGTGTGGTCAAGCCACCTTGCATAGAAGAATCAGGCATTGTTGAAGGAAGAACATGAGGCCGTGATCTCTTGTTTCTTTGGGATGGCTGGGAGTTTGTGGGAGGGGTAGACACAAGTGGCTCCAACTCCCATGGAGAAACTCTATCAGGACGTAAAATAGAAGATGGTTCATCCCATTGAACCTGAAATACATTATGGATCATCAGACTAATGAACCCAAAGCTGCTAGGTAAATTTCACATCCTGGTAATTTATTGAGATGTCAGCATGTTGTCTTCACTCATCATACAAACAAAATCTGAGCAATTTTCTGGCATCTAAATTCCTTTTTTTTTTTAAAAAATTATTTCGCCATGGGCAAGTGTCCAACCATCAAGGAAATATAATTATTACTAGATTGTTCCATACACAAAGCATTATCATTACTTACCTTTCTTGATCAATTCAAAGAGAAGGAAGAATAATATCTGTTTTTTGACTTACCAAAATTAAAACATACTCGGAAAGCTTTTAAAAATATTGAATTCCACCAAATGCAACCTACAAAAGATAAAAAATAAAGAATTTGAAGTAACTAAAGCCATACTAACCTTTAATGATCTCCACTCAGAATTAGTCCAGACTGACGATTTATTATCTCCAACACCCACAATCGTACCACTGAACCTGTATTCAGGGGGAGGGGTGAGTTAAGCAGATTGCGCAAGGCACTAAAATCAAAATATAAATTTTCAAAGCAACCAGGTAGTTCACCTTCTTTCAGGAACTTCATCACCTTCAAATCTCATTTTGAATCTCATCCCAACAGAAAGTTTATGACTTTGAGCTTCAAGATACTTGTTGACACTCACAATAAACTCAGACCGGCTAGTTCTATAAAATAAATATTAAAGCAACAAATTAAACTTAAATATTATCCTGGTCAAATTATTTCACCAATAAAGAAAATAGTCCACTAACTGCATGAAGGCAGGCAAACAAATGTACAAATACAAGAAAACACAATTATATGTTAGTTCAAGGTATCATTAACGTTAGCAGGACATAGCAAATTGGACAAGAAAACCATTACTTATACCATTTATGAGATAACTAATAACTTCATAGCATTAAATACAATACCTGGGCTTGTAAAATACAGAAAACAAGGTTCCTGTGGCAATGGCATGAGATGCAGTGGCCAGAACACCCAGATGCATACTATGACTAGATATAACAGAAGATGGCATGTTGCTTTGCTGTCTCATGAGCCTCCTAACTCCAACTCGCAGCTCTCCATTTTCACCCCTAGAATTGCATACAAGAAAAGTAAAAACCACAATCATTAAAAAAAGGGGGGGAAAACAATGAAAAATCTTGCCCTCAGAGGAAGGTACAATACTTCAACTAAACAACTTGCCTTAAGAATATAAATGCATCACCAGCCACTAACTTTTTGGAACTGACAAAGACACTCCACCCAGTGGTCAGTAAGTGGCGCCTGGGTTGCCCTGCAGATTACTCTGCACAGTCAGGAACTTACTGACATTACGAACATCAAAGCTAATCTCATCGCCCCATATTATACAGGTGGATAACATAATAGCAGGGTGTTCCCATGAAAACCCACAAGGTTATGAATGTCATCCAGTTTTACGAAGCATAACCTTTCCTAGAAAAGCTACTGACGAGTAAGATTCATTCACCTTAAACATAACAGACCATGCGAAAAGTTAACATTAAAGTAAACTATACACCCCAAAAAGTAAAACCTTAGAGAAGCTCTATTCCGTCAGTAAGAGAAAGATGAAGCTATAGGTCAGCTAGCAATAGGAAAAAGTGATATCATAAATATACATTACAGAAAAGATTGATACCATACATAAAGGAAACCAATCCCTTTCTAAATAAAACTTTCTACAAACATTTTCTAATGAGCATGCCTGGAAAAACACACAAAAGTCTTCAATTTGTTTTATTTTTAAAATTTTGTTATGTATTCCAAAAGCAGTGTGCTTACTCACCATATTAAATCTACAGTAATACACAATGCCCACACCCTTTAATGGGTTTTCATGATAAAACAGTCCAGAGATTGGGGGTGTGAGCTGCAAGCTACTTACCTCGAAAAATATGTCTAAAATGCCATTCATTGCCATGCAAATCAGTTGCAACCAATTCTTGCCATGGTGGCTGCTGCGTCATATCCTGAACAAAACATGGAAATTATATAGTAAAGGATCACAACAATCAAGTGTGTCCAATGACTTTTAGAAAGACAAAAATTACTAACCAGCGGTGGCAGACAATCATCTGCATGTCTTCGAAGAACAGAGAAACCTCCATGAGTGCTAGTGTCAGAAGCTGTGAGTGTCTTGCAAAATGAATGAACTGTACATCTTGGAGGTTCTGGTAGAGGATCGTCAGGGCTTGTAACCTCACTTTGCTAAACCAAAAAGACAGAAAATAAAAAATAAACAATGAGATTAAAAAGAACACTAAATGGGCGTGAAACAATATGAATGGAAAATGTATTGAGAGATAGTCGAAAACAACAGAAAATGTTTAAATATAACAACCATGCCAAGCAAAGAATAAGCGCACTTACATCTGCTTCAGGAAGCAAAGTTATTTGTGCATATACTTCATCTGTTTCAGGTTCAGCCTACATGACCAACATGAATGTAACCATAGAGTAATGATCATAGTAAAACACAAACACTTGAAATCATAACAGAAGTATCTAGTAAGATTGCATAAGAAATTCATGACTCACTCGAAGATGAACATTGACCACTTTACATAATATTTTAGAAGGCAAATTAAAGGAAGGCATTTGCTGCTCCAATCCCTGATTCATAGATGCCTCGAGCTATAAAATAAAAAAACACACGTAAGATAAAACAACAAAAAGCATATAGTGCTCAAGCTCAACACAAAAGAGTCTGGAATTATGTATCAAAGTTACTTGTAATTTATTATTTGAAACGCTATTTATAAAACAAATTGGTTCCTGACAATGAAATAATCAAAAGCACAAACATAAAAAAATCAAACGAGTACAAACTTATATGATGCATGCAAAAGAAATGTGACCAAACACAACTTATGCAGGTTTAAAACTCAACAAGCAGCATACCATACACAAAGAAAGATCCCAACAGAAAGAAAGCCAGGTCAAGAACAGATAAATATTTTGCAGACAAAATTCTTGGGAGGAAATATTGAAAAGTAAACGATGTCAGCACGAATAAGATCCTAAATGGAAACAAAACAATTAAGATAGTATCCAAAAAATGGTCCGGAGCTATGTACCTGTTCCATATGACCTTGGGGGAAGTAATAAACTCTCTCCCCTTCACGCGGAAGAGTGACAAGGGGTCCAGCACAGGCATGCCACAATTCCTTGTATAAAGCATCATTGGTTGCACCTAAAAACAATGACAATAAATGAATAGGTAATGGATGACCCAAATAGCCAAAACTACTACTTATTATATGATATCACTTTACTGAAGCTGTAGCAAAAATTATTAGGTGCAGCAAAAATTTTATGAGGAAACAGAGAAGGGGTGAATGGAGGGATTATAGTAGAGGCAACTCATAGCTTATAGTAGTGGCAAGGCAAGTACATATTATATTTGGTAGCAAAGCAAGCATGTTGAAAAACAGAGTTGTAAATGAGGGATTAATGAATGAGAAATTATGAGAAGCAGCATTTGCATTGAATGTGAATTAATTGTTAATTATTACAAGGGCATAGCAATAGTGAGCAAATATGAATAAGAATAGTAAGCGGTTATCTAATTTAGGAATTGGTAGCAATGAAATCAGTAACAGAATAGAGGGAAACCTGGCGCAGCGGAAGCCATGTCGACCAGGTTGTAGTATTCTGTGCCCTAACTATTCGATGAGAAGAAAAATTGAGAGGAGAAAGAATGAAAATGGTGAGTGTGGATGGATCCACTCCACCCGAATTGCAGAAGGAAGTGGGTAGGGTTTATGAACTGCAAACCACGCACAGATCGAAATTGAATCGCCGATAAGGTCGTGTTTGGTTGAAGCCGACACCAACCCTCTTTCCAATTTCCAATTTCCAATTCTATACACTGCACCGCACCGCACGATACTATTACTACTACTCTTCCCCTTATTAGTATTCCATGCTAAACAATTTTTTATTTTACATACACAAATTATTAATTCTGATACGACACTAAATTTTCTGTTTTAACATATTTCTTAATTCAATCAACTAACTTATTTAATTTATATTGATCACTTCAATTAAAATAATTGTAACATTTAATAGAAATTATGTTAATCTTATTCATATATTTTATTTATATCAATTTCTCATTGTTTTTATTATGATGATTATTATTCATAGTTATAAATATATTGTCCTGGGCGAGATATTTATCATTCATCCCACCTAATAAATTGGTTTTCCACCCTGGATCTCCCCATTTGTATTTATGAATGAGATTTTAATTTATTTTTTCTCACTTTTTTTATCTCTTTTAATAATTTATCATTTATTGTTTATGGGAGTCTAACTTAAATCAGTAGTTTAAAGTTAAGAAACTTGAGTTTGCTTTATCTTTTTAGAATTCAAGAACACAACACGAAATCAAAAAATATTTATCATTATATATTAATATAACTTGTAAAAATTATATATTAGTAAAACTTTGCATCTAAAAATATAAGAAAAAAAATATTTCTTTTGTTTAAGATTATTTAGGATTTTCTTTCACAACATAGAGATTCAATCATATTCTCATCAAACCATCATACTGTTGACCTTGTTTTCTTATGCACAACCAAACCTAGTCATGAGGCCACCATGAACTCATAAGTGTGTGGTTTGAAGTAGGTTTCACAAATCAAAAGAATTTTTTTTGTATCACTTATTATTTTATTAGTAAAAATATATATGCGTAGTTAAATTTGTGTTCTCTAATTATAATATTGTATTTATAGTGGTTATAATTTAATTATTTTTAGACATATTTACTTTTTCTTGCCAAACATTCATGGAATGTTAAGATAATACTGTTATTTTTTATTTAGTTGTTCTTCAATTAAAACAAAAAACAGATAATGGTTTGTTTAAACAAAAGAGTTTACGAGAGTAACACTTATGTTTGAGATAAATAATTTAAAAAGAATAAATATGTATGATAATTAGAATAATCTCTTTTATTGCTATCATAGATAATATTTTTTTATTTAATTTTTCATAATTGTTTTGTGTTATCATTGTATTATTGGTGTTAAAATATGTATTTATTTCAGTTATTTTAACTTGCAAGTGATTTTGACTAGGTCGTCTTATTTAGAAGTACGATGTCTGTATTTGTTGAATACTTATTTATTATTATTTTATTTTTATTTCATTACATGAAAAAGAAATTATATTTTTTTTAAAATAGAAAAATTGGACAATTAATTTACGTTCGAAAAAAATATAATAATCTAAATTAAGTTTCCTACAGACATGTATAAGTCTCCCAGTGAAACTAACACCATCAACCTAAAATATTTAAAAAAATTGTGTTTATTACATCCTAAAATGGGATATTTGAATCGTGGTATTCTAATCTTAACCATAATAACTAAGATCACGGATTAATGTTGTGCTCTTCATTCTCTTTACGTCTTTTATTGTTGTTTGGTAAAATTAGACACTAATTTTGTGTTGGATAAAACATGCGGGGAATTTAGGTAAAAACGTTATTCTTTAAATTTACTTCATTACTATTGTAAAAATATTTGAGGATTGGAGCAATTTATTATATAAAGTTTTAGGTTTTAATTGTTCTGTTGCCATTTGATGCTAAAAAATATGTATAATCTGAAAATTGAATCATCCACCAACAACTTGTTTGAACTGTTTCAAGTAAAAGAGGATACAATCATTTACATTGAATTTCATAGTTCACGTTGATTAGTGTAGGTTGTAATCAGAAGTTACATTGACGCAGATCTTGATGAACTTAAAATTGTTTATTTATTGCTTGGAGCAATGTTATTCTAAATTACACAATCCAAAATTAAAATTTTCATTTTCAATTTGTACAATGAATCCTAAAATAGATTATGAATTTTATAATTACTAAGTATAAATTCCAATTCTAGAGGAAGAATCTGAAACACTTCACAACCTAAATGGAAGTTTTCGTCACAGATTTTACAACCCGAGTTAATTTACTGATTTGTAGAATCTAAATGCAACCATTTACACAATTTGTAATTACAATAGATTAAATAATTTTCCATGCTGGATTGTTATAAAAAAGAAAGAATGAATTTCAAATAAATGGATTGGAGGAAAAATCTTGGGGTACAAAAGCGGCAGCCAAAGATAATCTGTTTGGCGGGTCGATTACTGCGAAAATTTTATGTACGTACACTATACAGAGTCGCAACCAAAACAGATTGTGTCAATTGTAAAAAGTAAAAGACTACCTGAAGGTTAATCTACTAGACTGATGTAATTAATCATGCAAATCACAACACAACCATACTCTGGAGCCAAATAACTTGCATCATGTCCACTTTTGCCTATTTTTGAAAGATAACCGCCATCTTCGGAGTAACATATTAGAGGCACAAAATCCTTACCTAATGAACATCTTTCTGAATTCTTCATTGGATTTTGGCTTTTCATCCCCCTCTTCTGATATTGGTTTATTTACAGTAAAACCAAGTGGTCTGACATTTCTAGGCACGGCAAAAGTATTCTTCCCTCTAAGCTGGATGTTATCATTTCCTGGTTTTCTAGAAGAGAACTTTGCATCCTTTACATCTCCTTTGTAAGCATCATCAGTTTCATTGGAAACGGAACCTTTTCTACCAGAATGATTAGAGGTGTGTGCTGAGAAAAAGTTCAATTGATAGAGAAAGTGAGAAACAATGTTAAATGATATTGACATTAAAAAAGCCAGAAAAGAAAAGAAAAAAGGAAGCCCGTGAAACAAGTACCAGTAAAGGGTGCCAATGAAGTTAAACAACTAGGAATTCAAAATAAAACATTCCGGTGCCTGCAGGGTTGTTGCAACTTCCCTAACACTAAATTACAGGCCAAAATGTTTATTGACTCAACAGTTTCCCGATATTTCATCTTTGAATTCAAGTTATACCCCAACTTGGTTAATTGGAATATGCAGCATGAAATTTAACAAGAACACCAAACATAGACGAGGACACTAACACGATTAATGTATACAATACGAGGACAACACACACACACAGTCTTGTGAAAATAGAATACGAGTAACATAACATCAAATATCTAATTAATGTATATTTAAATATTATTTTATATTCACTTTTTTATGATAATGAGACTCACAAGAATATATTAAAAACAATTTCTGTACAACAAAATAACTTGGTTTCTTTACCAAAAAAATCCATAAATAAGAAAATTAAGTTATATCTTTTAAGAAAGGTATATTTAAACCAATTACTTTTTTTCTCTGATAATGGTTTGAAGAGAAAGGTAAAAGATATTATGAGAAGTGTCTGACATGTGTTAGGTAGGTGTCAATGTTGGAACTGAGTCCAACACTGTAATGCTACAAACAGAAGAGTTTCCGTGCTCCACATGGAATTATTATGTATTACATAAACAGCAACTTTCCATTTATAAAGTATACATCGAGATCACTAGCCAGGGAGTATTGCAGGTGCACAGCATATTCATGCATGTACTTGTGTCAGTAAAAACATTCAAAATTCACTACACATACCATGTTCTGTCAATGTTTTGGGATTAGAAGATTCCCTTCCACCTCGCTTTGGTTCAGACCGCGCAATACTTAACTTCTTTCCAATTAACTTTTGCTTGTTCTTGGCTACTGCAGCAGCAAGGTGTTCATCATCCGAAAAGTCCACATATGCTAATCCCTTCACCAATATCAAGATAAAAATTTGTAACTCATGCTAAGGTCAGCAAATAGGCATATAGCACTCATTTGCTATGATGCAATAAGACCTTCTCACTAGTTTACATGAATTTTTGGTGAGTTGGTAAGAAAAAATAGTGTACAATATAACTGTTTCAGCTTAACCAGTAATTATGTTTGTATTACTTGTCAGGAATTCCAATAAATGAAAAAAGTCCCACATAAAAAAAAATTGACGAAATGAGGATGAGGACCATATAAGTGCTAAAAATAAACTTAATCAGGTATGGTGGTAACTCCGTAAGTTTGGGACTCACAATACCCATGGAATGAGAACTTCCTACTGTTTTTTTGCTCCCCCTGAACTAAGTATTTTTATTCCAAAAAGACTAATAAAAACGTAAGGAAAAATCCATAAAATAAAGAAAAAGGCAAGAATCCAGCCCATAAACCCAACTAGGGAAACTTCGCGATATTGAAATCGACTGCAAGTTTTATGGTCGTCACCAGGTAGTTTACTTTCTAATGTTCTGTTTGGAAGGGAGGTAAGAAGTTGAGGGAGAGAAAGTGGAAACTGACAGAAATAGAGGTGGTTTGTTGGAAAGAAATAGAAGAAAGAAAATGACTATTGAAAAAAGGTAAAAGAAATAAAATAAAACTGAAAAAAATATGCCATAATCTTATGGGGCTTTATTTTCAAACAAAATATCTCTTCTTTACACCATAATCCAATATGTTGCATCTTCAGCAAACTTAATAGGTCCTTTGTCGTGTGGAAATCTTCTATGGGCCCTAGCCTGGTGGAAAAAAAGAGAATTTCTTCTCCTTTCCACTCCTCCGAACTAATATCTTCGTCCTCGTCCACTCTCTTTCTTCCACACCCTCCCTCCCTCTTTCTACACAACCAAGCTAACCATAAAAAAAAACTAAGAGAATCAAACCTCAGAAGAGAGAGTACCCAATGCACAAGAAAAAGGATTGAATCCTTGTTGGATCAAAGGCTTATTTCTAGGTCAAAAGTTATAGTTAATAATCAAGACACAACTCTTTATACTTATGAGTGTAGCATTTCAAGCATCACAATGACTTAACCTACTTGACTTCCTTTCATGGGACAATTGATGCTATTTAACAATCCTAGCTCTAAGTGCTGACTCATCTATTTATAGAGTCATGCTAACTAAGCTCCCAGACAGACACGTTAAGATCCCACTGTAACTCAATTACACAAATAGAAAGGAAAATATATAATACAACACATGCATGTTGGGTGCTAATACAGCCAATTCAATTCTAATAAGAGTAGATAAAATAAATTAAAAAGATAAAGAAAAAGTTATTTGATACCCTTGATTTTCCTGTGAATTTGTCATGTAGGATGCGAATGGCAATAATTCCACCAACATCACTGAAGAAATTACGAATATGCTCATAATTTGCCTGCAATAACACAACATATCAGTCACAGTAATATGCACAGCGATAAAGAGACTAAGAGTACTATCTACCGTAGGATGAAGATTTGATATAAACGCGGTGCACTGGTCAGAGTATGCCCTGTTCTTTTCGTGGTTAGACTGTTGCTCGCTTGGGTTATCGTCAGTTTTATTATTCTTCCAATTGACCCCTTCCACTTTTGTCACCTGAGAAGTGTTATGCTGTTGATAATTGTTCTCCTCGGGTGCTTTCTTCGGATTTCCAATTTCTCTAAGTCGCTTTGATGGAGACTGTTCTTCAGTTATATCTGACCCCAGCTTTCTCTTTTCACGAGCATTTCTCTTAAGATGCTTTTCACTTTCCTCTCCAGACTTGGATTCCTGCTGTATCCTAAATAACTTAAGCTCTTCCAGCCGAGGGGTAACCTAATGAAAGGCAGTTTATGGAGTAAGATTGATCATGTCATTAACAGTTAAATGACACATAATGATACTAGAATCTGTAATATGAACATTTCAATTTTAATAAAACTAAGGTGCCCAAGAAAAGGGCACAATGGTAAATTTGTTGCCTTTGACTTGGAGATTACAAGTTCAAATCCTACGGTACTCTCTTACCTAAAGGGAGCAAAGCTATCTCCATCTACCCTCCCCATGTGAACATTTCAATTTTAATAAAACTAAGGTGCCCAAGAAGAGGGCACAATGGTAAATTTGTTGCCTTGTGACCTGGAGATTACAAGTTCAAATCCTACAGTACTCTCTTACCTAAAAGGTGCAAAGCTATCTCCATCTACCCTACCCACACTCCTTTAGCTGAGAGGGTAGGTACCCATTAGTCCCTTTTAAAGGTGCGCAACAAGGAAATCCAATTGACCAGGATTAAGTCAGCCGAATGCTTCATATAGGGCATTCCTCATACTTCAGATAACTGAATCAAACCTTCAGACAAGCATACCCAAAAGCTAGACACTAAGGTTGAGTGTTAAATGACTTAAGACTTAAATATGACAAAAAGAGCACAAGAAATTGATTATCTCTCAGCTGATCTTTGTTATTTATAGAAGAAAATTACACTAGGAACACCAAAAGGTAGAAGAAATTAATGGTAATAAGTTAATAGCTCATATAATAGTTTTTCAATATAACTACTTACTACATATATTTAATACCTATTCTAACTCATAACCAAACTATTAATTAGAAATAGAAATATAAACAGCCATTTTCCATCAAATGAGGTAACCAAACTATTTTTAACAAGTCAATGCTCATCTATAGAATAACTAGAAAACACATCCATAAGAGACAGAAGTCCACAACATAAATTGACAGGCTTAATAGACTTTTTTAATGGCCTAAGCTTGGCCTTTTTATTAAAATAGGTTTTTCAAAAAGCTTTAGCCTGACTTTAGTAAACAAGACTGGTCTCGTCAGGCCCTACACATACTCACGTGCAATACAATGGTTGCACACAATTTTTTTCTAAAAGCTTAAGCTGTTAGGTCGAGTTTACATTTACTTTTATATCCAATAGATATTTTACAAGAATAAATATAACGGAGAGTTGTAAGAAATAATGAAAATGAATTTAAAGAGAAGCATACCTTGTGTAATGCATGATCAAAATCTTCCAACTTGCCAAATTCCCTCTCAAAGCGTAACCATGAATGGCATATATCCTGAATTATTCTGTTATTTAGGAACAGAAAGTATCATCTAATTCAAAAAGTATTGCATGACAAGTAAAATAACCCATACATGCTGCATTACACATTAAGCACCCTTACATTTATCATTATCTCAAGGAAACAATAGAAAATCGAATGGAAGTACTATGACTAACTTGGAAACTTGAGCACAATGAAATGATCATTTCATCAATAGTTTTCTTCGTATTCTAGATGAATATACTACTGCATTTTCCCTCAAACTATCTACCGTAATTTCAGCACAAGCCTTGGTATAATATGGCTGCGGCTTGTGACCATGGGCTCTCTAACTATCTAGAAAATCGAATGGAAATACTATGTCTAACTTGGAAACTTGAGCACAATGAAATGATCATTTCATCAATAGTTTTCTTCGTATTCTAGATGAATATACTACTGCATTTTCCCTCAAACTATCTACCGTAATTTCAGCACAAGCCTTGGTATAATATGGCTGCGGCTTGTGACCATGGGCTCTCTAAGTATCTAGAAAATCGAATGGAAATACTATGACTAACTTGGAAACTTGAGCACAATGAAATGATCATTTCATCAATAGTTTTCTTCGTATTCTAGATGAATATACAACTGCATTTTCCCTCAAACTATCTACCGTAATTTCAGCACAAGCCTTGGTACAATATGGCTGCGGCTTGTGACCATGGGCTCTCTAACTATCTAGAAAATCGAATGGAAATACTATGACTAACTTGGAAACTTCAGCACAATGAAATGATCATTTCTTCAATAGTTTTCTTATTCTAATTGAATATACTACTGCATTTTCCCTCAAACAATCTACGTTATTTGAGCATGAGCCTTGGTTCAATATGGCTGCGGCTTGTGACCATGGGCTCTCTAACTATCTAGAAAATCGAATGGAAATACTATGACTAACTTGGAAACTTGAACACAATGAAATGATCATTTCTTCAACAATTTTCTTCCTATTTTAATTGAATATACTACTGCATTTTCCCTCAAACTATCTACCGTTATTTGAGCATGAGCCTTGGTACAATATGGCTGCTGCTAGTGACCATGGGCTCTCTAACTATCTAGAAAATCGAATGGAAATACTATGACTAACTTGGAAACTTGAGCACAATGAAATGATCATTTCTTCAATAGTTTTCTTCCTATTTTAATTGAATAAACTACTGCATTTTCCCTCAAACTATCTACTGTTATTTGAGCATGAGCCTTGGAAGAATATGGCTGTGGCTTGTGACCATGGGCTCTCTAACTATCTAGAAAATCGAACGGAAATACTATGACTAACTTGGAAACTTGAGCACAATGAAATGATCGTTTCATCAATAGTTTTCTTCCTATTTTAATTGAATATACTACTGCATTTTCCCTCAAACTATCTACCGTTATTTGAGCACGAGCCTTGGTACAATATGGCTGCTGCTAGTGACCATGAGCTCTCTAACTATCTAGAAAATCGAATGGAAATACTATGACTAACTTGGAAACTTGAGCACAATGAAATGATCATTTCTTCAATAGTTTTCTTCCTATTTTAATTGAATAAACTACTGCATTTTCCCTCAAACTATCTACTGTTATTTGAGCATGAGCCTTGGTTCAATATGGCTGCTGCTTGTGACCATGGGCTCTCTAACTATCTAGAAAATCGAATGGAAATACTATGACTAACTTGGAAACTTGAGCACAATGAAATGATCGTTTCATCAATAGTTTTCTTCCTATTTTAATTGAATATACTACTGCATTTTCCCTCAAACTATCTACCGTTATTTGAGCATGAGCCTTGGTACAATATGGCTGCGGCTTGTGACCATGGCTCTGTAACTATCTAGAAAATCGATTGGAAATACTATGACTGACTTGGAAACTTGAGCACAAGGAAATGATCATTTCATCAATAGTTTTCTTCCTATTTTAATTGAATATACTACTGCATTTTCCCTCAAACTATCTACCGTTATTTGAGCACGAGCCTAGGTACAATATGGCTGCGGCTTGTGACCATGGGTTTAATTGCAAATCAACCTTCTTCAAGGGGAAAATATCGTGTACATATTCCCTTGAAAGATTGTCAAAATAGATTCAATCTAGGCTAAGAGTGGCAATAGACATTCAATTGTGCCTCCACTATTAATAACTTAGGTAATAAAGAAAATAGCATCATGCTGTCAATAAAATAATAAGAAAAAGAAAATACATGCTAAAGAGCATAGTTTTACATTATAAATTTGCATTCCCAAGAATCATATTCCCCAGAATGTTATATACCCAAGAGTGGTAGTGAGTGAAGGTGAAGGACTATATGGGGATGGATTGGGTCTTATTTAGGGAGAGACCAAATACTCTCTAACTATCTAGAAAATCGAATGGAAATACTATGACTAACTTGGAAACTTGAGCACAATGAAATGATAATTTCATCAATACCTCTGAACCAGTCCCAGAAAGTCTTTTACTGTAGCATCTCTTGTATATGGACCTTGCTTCATTTATGTTACCCAATTCCACTTCCATTGCTATATAACCAGTCCATGTCTCCAATATTGAACCACTTATCAGAAGATAATATTAAAAGAAAGACAAAAGTAGTTTAGAATTAATTTAATGAAAGAGAACAAAACAAAGTATTTGATTTAAAATGAACTAAATAAAAACTATCAAACCATATCTTGAGGCAATTCTCCCAAACTCCCCGAGCTGCAATTACATCTTTCCCAAGTTTTGTTTCTAAACGAGCCCAATACACATATAAGTGTAGTAAACCCTCTGTGTTCTTCAAGTGTGGTGACAGATATTCCGATGCACGCTAAAATAGTAGAGTTAGCATAGAATACAACAGTGATGATTTGACTAGTTGGTGCAAACCAGTCTAGCAACACACTATACACTTAATTTTATGCAGGAGAAAAGACTAAGGGGCTTTTGGTATAAAAAAATTCATATCCGAGAATCATGAATCCTGGAACTATGACTAAATCTTGTTTGGTTAGTAAAAAATAATCCTGGAAATATTAATATAAGTTTCCTAGAAAGGAAAGAAAGGAAATACATTACTTTTATGAAAATCTTTCATTTATTGTTATAAAGAGCAAAATTGCATTTTGTCATTAAAAAATTTAGTTTCAAGTTAGGAAAATTATATTTTAGAAACTTGGCCTCACGGGAATATTTTCATGAGAAACTTGGCCAAAAACCATTTGTTTCCTGTAAATGTTTTATTTTAGAAAGTAAAACAAACAAGGCAAACATAATTTCCCGGTCTACCAAACACAACTCCAGCATAGCTTTACAGGAAATAAATATAACCAACCTGAAAGGTCTCTCTAATTATTTTATATTCCAAATCCTCTTGACTGCTGGATGCCATTCTTCGCCTTAAGCCATCTACCCGGGTAAGAAACAAATCAAGATACTGAAATAAAAATATAAAAAAGAAAAGTTTGTAAATATGCAATACTTTAAATTTAAGGGAAGTGAGAGATGGAATTAGAAAAGGATAAATCTAGATTGAATATTGGAAATACCTCATCAACAGTTGATAAGGTACAATGCAGGGACTTCTCAAAGATCTGAAATCATTGGCAAAATTTCCTAAATGACTCAAGCAAATATAAAAAACTCAACCATACTTTTTCTATAATCAAAGAACTTATTGAGAAGAGTACAAATTCAATAGGATAAGAAATTCTGAAGAAATAAATAATATCAGGAATGTATATATATATATATATATGTGTGTGTGTGTGTGTATATATATATCAGTACAAAAAACGAAGGTCATATATGTCAGTTTGGTGATCATTATCATGTGTGTCAACACTTTTTACTCTTGGGATAGAATAACATTCAAATCAATGAGGAAGTATTAGAAAAACAAGAGCACATTTTTACCAAGAACTTGCCTTAGTCATTAATAAACCAGAAACAACATTATTTACTCATTAATTAACCATTCTATTGATGATCAAAGAAACATGAATTCCATTTCAAATATTTAATTTGCATAAAGAATGGGGAAATTGTGCTATAATAGTGACTTGTATCCAGAACATACTTCAGACAAGTCTTTCTCAGAAGTATGACCACGCTCCAAGGAAAGCATATACCGAATCCAAAGTTCTCCAACCCAAGGGCAGTTCTTAGTTGCCCTAGAATAAACATTGGTGACAATATTACCAACCTAGAAAATAATCAAACCGGATAAAACTCCAAATTAGAAATTGGACATGGTGTCAAGTGAAAAAGATAATAGAACAACAGAATTCATATCCCACTAGGTGGGGATGTCTCATATATCACATGACACAATTCGCTTTGGTTGAAGACATTAGGGATATTATTTACCATAAAATGTGACAAAAATAGTAGGAACAAGGGAAATTTTAAAACCTTCAAAGTGTTGTCCAAATAGCGAGTATAATCAATCCAGAAATCAGGTGATATAGGAAAGTCAGTAATAGCTCGTTCAAATAGAACTTGAATTCTGGCTGGCATTCCAAAAGATTGCTCAAATTTCAAATAGTTCTGCAATACAAATCTCTTATTAAAAGGGGTTACACATACTAAAGAACAATAAATACAATTCTAGGATTCTATATCTTACAACTTTACAAGTAATTAGTCATATTTTGACTTGGAAACATACCATGTAGTGTTGTATTCTTTCTGAATCAGAAATATTCGGGCTCAAAATGTACTCTTCAAGATGAATACGAGCATTGTACATCTCCAAGGCCTTCTGGTATGAAGATGGAACATGAGGATAAATATCAACCAAGTCAACAGATTCAACATCTTGAAGATTTCTCTGTTCCGCCTCCCAAGCCTTATAGGCAGTAAGTGTTGAACTCATGTCAGCAAGGGGAACAGACAACTGGCGGTGAAATAAACTACGAATGCGTTGAACTTGTTTTTCTTTGGCCTGTAAAGGTAGAAGAAAACTTAATGCATTACTGAAACAACAACCTATGAGGCCACTAAAAGCTTCAATATAACCAAATTCTTTTTTTAAATGTTAAAACTTAATCTCCAAATCAGGTTTCTCTTTGGCTGCCGAATTTTCTTTGTTCTATAACTCTCTTCAAGTCTTTAACAGACCAAAATTAAATTACACTCTCAATTGAATCTTCACATTTAGTTTAGGGCATTATTTGCATTTAAGGCACTACCTCAGCAATACCACTTTTTCCCCACAACTACACTCTTTATTGTTCTGTACTCAAATATGTATCTGCCAAGACTGAACCAAAATATTTTGTAAATGACAAGCTAATCTCAAATCAATTTTTTCTTTGACAGAAGAATTTCCTTTGTCCTTTAAATCCCTTAAACAACCCAAAATTAAAATATGCTATCAACTACTGAATTTTCACATTTAGCTCAGGCCATCTTTGTGCAGTCAAGGCTCTAACTGTGTCACAAAATTAATTTTAGCTGCACCTATGTTGCTATATCCTCGATATTATCATCAAAGTAAAACCTCTGGTTTCTAAACAATGAAAAAAAAAAAAAAACTTTCTTCTGACAGATAATTGCGTATGAAAATACTTATCAAATGCAATGCTTGGGGCTCAAAGTAAAACATTGCATAAACATAAAAAAATACATAGAGCTGAACTAATACTGGCATGTTGTCTAGCACCATCAACATAGATATATGGTAAAGTTCAAAATGTTTGGACCTGTGCATCAGTATCATTGGTGGATAAAAGTATAGACTGCTCATATTGCCTGTATGCTTCCCATATTTTACTGCCTTCAGCAACATGCAAACCAGCTGCAGTAAGGGCAGTCTCAAACAGATCCCTCGCCTTGGAAATACCAGTAGGCGTACATTGGCGTACCATTGGATCAAACTCTTGGACAAAATTAATGTAGTCACACCAAAGAGAGATAGACTGAAATAGAGGATAACGCAACAGTTAAGCAAAACCTTTAAAGTAATACAATTTAATTATAAATGTTTAAAAAAATGTTTTTCAGTTCTCCGACAATATCTATATCCTTAAGTATCCTAAAAGGAGCGACAGTTTTAAACATAACTCCTCTTAACTAGGAAAAGGCAAACAAATGAATTGCTCTAGCAAAGATTAATTGTCTAAAGCGGCCAGCATACTGAAATATAATAACCAACCAGATAATCAAACACTCCTCGTTCGTAAAGCTTCAGAATTCTAGAGAAAGCCTCGGGCCTGCATGGTAAAGGGAGAGTGTAACAAAAAGTGGGTCAATAAATCCTAATAGGAGGGAGGAAAGAAAAACAATATAAATGGAGTCGAGGGAAGAGAAAAGGACCGAGAAGCAGGGATGAGAGAAAGCTCATCTTTGATCCATTGTTGCCACAGTGCAGGGCTCAATGGAAAGAGTTCACTCATAGCTTCCCTGGCTCTTGTCAGTTTATCAACATCACCGGTTCTCCTCAGAAGCGTTATATACTGAACAAGAAAAACGATCGTTTGGGATAAACTTCGAGAAAAGGGAAAAATAATATAATAGAGTTGGGTTGAGTTGAATTGAAGAAGAAAGAAAGAAATTACTTGCAAATGAGCATCGTAATTAGAGGGGTTAGCAGCAAGCTCGGTGTGGAGAGATTGAAGTAGGAGATTCTGCTGAGCTTCGTCCTCTGAATCAGAGTCATCGGAATCAGACACGGCTTTGTCGTTGTCGCGCTCATCTTCTGCGGTTAGGGATTGGTTTTCCTCCATCTTCTCGTCGGGATCCGATATAGCATGGTCTTTCTTGAGCTCTGCTTCAGCGGTCAGGGTTAGGGTTACGGGTTCGTTTTGCTCCATCCCGACCACGAAAACTGATACAGTGGAGTAGACAGATGCTTTCTGTTAGGCTTTATCACGGCTAAACACTCCACACGCCGCTTCGCTACATGCCTATATGGGTCGGGTCGGGTCGGTCAAATTAAAACCCGAGACTGTGCCCTTGTCGCGGTCACCTCTTTCGGATAAATTTAAAGAAAAAGTGTTCTGGATAACACAAGAACATATATAAAAATATATAAAAATAATAATATCGTTACTAAATTGTAAATTATCTTATGAGATCTAAATACTTATATTTTTGAAAAAAAATATTTTAATATAAAAATAAAAGAAATGAGTATAAAATATATAATTAAATTTATTATATAATTTAATTAAGTGTAACTATAAATAAAATAAGGAATTCACGTGTTATTTTATTACTGCAGAAGTTTTCTTCTTCTAAAGTTAGATAAATGATACTGTAATTTTTGTTATTTAATAATTTATTTTCTAACTCGTTCATTTAGTTGATAATTAATTTCTCTTCTGATAAGATATTTGTTGCTAACTTTTTTTTCTTTGTGAAGAACGATATCACATTAAAAATATAGAATAATTAATTATATTTTATTTTATTTAAATATCTTGAAGAATAAATGTTGATAATTCTAATTTATTAATAAAAATGTTTGAAAGTAGTTTTGTCCATAGTAGATAATTATTTTTTAACAATTTTATAAATAAAACAACACATTATTTTTATTCGCACATGATGAGAAAGATAAGAGATATAACAAATTTGTTATCATGAAGAACACAATTATGTCAATCGAAACATTAAAACTTTAATCCTTGTATACCAATAAAATGGTCAATGAAGAATCATAAACTTAAATAAACAATGAGTAATCATTTTAAGACAATGTAAAACTATTTTGTAGCAATGTTGAGGCGAACCATTGTTTGGAAGTTTGTTTATGTCCATATATTATGTATTTAACTTGAAAATTAATTTTTATTTTGTAATATTGGAGATATTTATATATACTTTCTTTAATTGTTGTAGGTTCAATCATTTGTAGCAACAACGAATAAGAGAACTCTTACAAAAGTAAGTTTAACCACTAGTAAGAAAATGTATAAGAAATCAATCTCAATATATTGTGTGTAACATTTAACTACCAACTAAGCTTTGTAACTATTAACTTTCAATCTAAAAATTCATTTGCGCCCATATGAATTTGCCTTCCAGTACAAAAAAGACTAAGTGTCATTCTCTTTCAAAATTTTGATCTCTCCAGCCATGACATCTTTCTATTTAGAATCCCAATGATAGAATTGAGGCTCATAAGTAATGGAGATTTATTGATAAAAGTTTTGTATTATGGGTTAAGTTTGTCCAAAAGAATCAAAATTCTAAATATGATAGGGGCGTAACGCGAGCACAAATAATAAGGAAAATAAGAGTTTTTAAAATATTGTGGACGATTTTGTAATAAAGGCTTCAAATTCATCAATTCATCCCTATGTGCAATTTGTATCATGTATAACATTTTAGATAACTAATAACAATGTTTGGAATGACATGAAGAATAAATTTATTTTAGAAGAGAGAATTGTTGCATAAGCCAAACATCCAATCAATTTTAATAATTGATAACTAGGTTTGGATCCATATAGAACTTGGTAAGTGATTTCACTTGTAGTATCAACGAGGGATCCTACTGATTAAAAAGGTAGCAATGGAAACACATTCTCCCATAATTATATTGGCAAAATGAATTGAAAAAATAAAACTTAAGACACATTCAATAGATGTTAGTGTTTTCTCTTAACCATTGAGTTTTGTTGAGGTCTCTTCACAAAAAAAAATGATGTAAAGTGTCTTGTGTTGCTAGAAAATTAATAATAACAAACTCTTTTGCACGGAAAAAATGTTTACGATCTTAAATAAGCTTACTATAAGATTTCAAATATCAAATGATTTAGACATCTTGTTGAGTAAAATGAATGAAATTCTTCTAAACTTAACAAGAGGACAAATTTGGCAATTTGAAGTGAGAAGCTAAGAAAAATTATTCTTTTTGTGGTTAGGTGAATAACGGATCAACTTGTAGCAGTGATGTTTGGTATGACAGATGATTCCATACCGATTACACGATTTTATCTTGTTTTTGAAATCAACATTATTCTCAAATACAAATGCATGAGAAGAATTTGATTTTACCTAAAGTACGAATCTTCTTCTGGTTCTCTTTTTGAATAATTAGATAAAATGCCTCGGTAATAGAGAAAGAATGATCGATTGAAAGAATTTGACTTCTTAAAAAAATTTTGACTTCATTAAAACTGGTGAGAAAGTGCATGACATACTCCATTTGATCACAGTCACACCATGGTTAAATGTAACTACAAGTATACGTACGTACGAGTAGACTTCACTTTAATCAAAGATTCCCAAATTGATCTTAACTTTAACAATAGAATTTAACTAACATGGATCCTTTTTGAATGAATATCATGTTTCCTCTGAAGAATCAAGGCTTACATTGTTCAAAAAGTTATTGGATATTATTTAAAATTTGTTTTAGTGAAAAAAATGCATAACATTCACTTACATGTATACATTATAAATGAATGATGGGTAGTGTACCTTGATGTGGTCACTATAATACAAATATCGGATGTGTCTTCAACAGTATTTATTTGGCTGATATGATTATAGGTCATACTGCATTTTATTTTCATCTGCATTTTATACTTCAGTTAAATTCAAAGATGATTTCTTGGTGAGTTTAATTTAATTGGAATTTTGGTTGTTCAACTGGTAATTGTAACATGGATGGTTGTTAAAAACGGGGTGGTGTGGAGAAAATAATCCCATCATCATAAATTGAACTGAGAAAGTTTACATCGCAAAACATCACTGCGCACGGATTTGGAAAGATCAATTGTGTTTGTTTAACCGTGCAAAATATGAGGAATAAAAACTTACCCAAAAAAATGTGAAACTGAAAGATGAAAAGAATGACATGCACCGAGGGCGAGCATTCAGAAGGTGTAACAATGACTGAAGTTCTAACCCAGTACGACTTCTCTAAATTTTAGAATGCAATCCAAAGCTTTTTTGAAATCATTTTCTTCAAGCGCAATATTGAACCGACAGTATCCAGCAATTCCAGTCCATGACCCGCTATTGATGCATAATCCAGTGGCTTTGAGAATGGCAGTCCTAATATTACAGTCGTCGAGCTTTACTTCCTCAGTGGCACTTCCGTGGCTTCCTTCGCCTTTTGCTGAAGTTTTCAGCTTAATAGTCTTGTTCAGATAGGCAGAGGGCTTGGCCACAACAGACACACCCGCACACGATTCAAGCACATCCCACCCATTTTTCTCAAGAACCTAGTGTAATAATCGCCAAAAAATATTCATTCTTTAAAAAAAGAAAAAGGTTACAACCTATAAATAAACAGATCAACTAAAATAAAATTCCAGCAAAAAAATGTTAGCAGTCATATATTACCTGTTTCAAGCTCTTGGATCTAGTTCTCAATATATGGGTGTGTTCAACAATAGCATCTGATAGGTTTGATGGTTTTTGCTCTCTAAGCTCCAGCAATTTCTTTGTAGCATATCTAACAGTAGTATGAGGTTTGCTTAATCCTGGATAACTGTAAAATGTGTCAACCAAAACAGGCTGATTTAGAATAAGAAAGCCAAATCTGAGAACACCATTGAGCATCTTTAGAGACAGTCCACCAAGAAGAGACACACAAAACGATGGCTTTATTGAAGAATCCAGCTTAGACAAACACCCCTCTATATCCCAGCCACCCCAGCCTTCACAGTCAAATTCCAAACCAGAGGATGCAGTATCAATTATAACTCTTGCACCAAATCTAGCACAGGTGCTTAGAATTTCTACCATCTCATTGTTGCTATAAATTAAGCCAGTTGGATTGACTGTAGGACCGGAAATATACACCCATGGGTTTTTCACAGTCCCAAGGACTCCGGTGAGTGTCTTTTCCGTGAACTTAAAACCTACTTTGACATCTGTAGGTACAGTCACTATTTCAGCTTTCAAAAATCTCGCAGAAGAAACATAGTTCCCATTTGATCCAGCCGGAAAACAGAGGGTGCCACCTTCTTTGATGCAGCAGAGGACCAGCTTGTTGAAAAGAGCTTTTGAACTGTCAGCGTATATAAACTCGGTGCTGTTATCTGTTGGAAAACCATAGTTTCTCTTGACAAATCTTTTTATGCTTGAAGTGACATCAATTTCAGACTCAGACATGTTTTGTCTAGCAAAACTTTCAAAAATAGCTGCCTTGACAGGAGATGGAACAGGCAAGAAGATTTGATCGACGTCCATGTGGATCAGGGACCCATTCTCTACCCCATCAATAGATAACTCAGCATTGTTTAGGACCAATGAGGCTGATCTAGCATATCCTATCACATCAATTGATTTGGCATTCTCAAAGTTTCTCTGAAAAGGACAGGAGTTAGTGTTGAAGTGATAAGAAAACTTAATATGGGAATTGACTAATTTATGAACTGACCACGTGATAAATATGTAGAAGAGATATATTAGCATTGATTTTCAACGTATACTCTCCTTGTAAGCAACAACGAACTTGCAAATAATAGTTATAAAAAACACAGAGAACTAGAAAGTTTAAAGAGGCATATTCTGCCTTCAGAAGTCAATCTTACACATTGCTCTGACCCAATAATTAATTTTAAGAAAGTCATTAGCAAAGCATCAACACAGATCATGTATGCTGCAGATAACTTTCGGGCTTAAGTAACCCAGAAATCTCTAATTTATTGGAGAATGAAATCAGTTTGGTACGGAATCTGGGCTGTCCTTTTTTCCTATTGAAGCAGACATTAGCATAATAACACTCAGTTTGGTCCTCTATTAGTTAAATTCAGACCGTGATGTTCATGATAGACTCAAACACAATTTTCAGTATGAATGTGGGAAGAGACAAAGCAACCTCAACTTTTAAGCTTAGAGGCAAGTAAAAAGAAGAGACATACCTTGGCAGGTGCATGCCGGCCAGCAAGCTGAAAAGCAAGAAGCTCGTGAAAAATACAGCCATAATAGTACTGACTAATTAATGCAGTATTGCCCTCCAGTAATTCAACGGTTTTGGACAGGGCGTTAAAGAGGGATTCTTCTTCCGAAATGACGAAAGCTACTTCTAAATCAGGATAAACCTGTTAAACATGCATGTATGTCGGTGCTATCAATAAGAAATTGTTGATATCAAGCCAAAACACAAGTCTACCACAATGACTAAGTGAGCCAAGGTAACAGGGAGTAGGGAATATTACCTTATTCTTTACCAGTCCACATATAATTGCTGCATGAGAGGGCAGAGGAGTTCCTGAAAGATACTTCAGGACACCATTTGATCCAGGAAGGCTGGATAGCTCAAAGTGATCTGATATGTCCAAGAAAAGACGAGATCCAATGTCTCGTGTTGTATCTAAAAGGTGCACAAAAGCTGAACTAGTAACAGCCTCAAAATGAGCAATCCCAGTCACCACCACTTTAGGCTTCAACTTCTTTATTAGTTCTATCATTAAGTCCGATTGCCGGGGGGCTTCAATTACCGTAATGGTATCGTCTGAAGAGTCCATAGTTCCTGTGCTCTACTAGAAAGATAAAAATTTTGTTATGAAAAAAAGCAATAATTAAACAAAATTTAATAATAAAAATCATTTGACATATTTTCATTGTAAGGAATCCTAAGGTTTTAGAACCTCACACTACTAATAGTAAAAGGGTTTACAACTAGATTTCATGTCTTTCAAGAGATCACATTGCAGTCTTAAAGTTACAACAAAGAAAAGGAAGGGCATGAGTCTGGAAGACAGGCAAGTAACATCAAGTAATAAAGCTGAAAACAACAAATCCTTCTACTTTAAAAAAAGGTGAATAATGAGATGCAATGAGCCCTCAATAATTAAGAAAATATTAGGTCATCACCTAAAATTGCTTAAATGGCAGCAGGTTCATTTATTCTGATAGAAGAAAAATATGTATAGGCGGCTACAGACGTCAGAATTATAGCTTACAATACATCTGTCTAAGCTATCCTTCTGTTAATTGGGTCTAAATGGGACAATGGCGCAATTTGGGTCCGTACGTGGATACATATATTGCCAATGCAAAGATTTTCCCACTCAAACAAGCTAAAAATGCCCCCGTCCGCTAGGGGCACCTTTTAAGAAGTTATTCTAATCAGGACAAAGTTTTACGTAAAAGTCAAATATGCACGGGGTTGCATTTCTTTCAAACACGTGTTCCTCGACAAAGGAACTTTTTTCTAGAAATGATTCTTGCTTTAGAAATTTTTTCACAGCAAGGACGACAACTGTTCACATATTGTATTTCTTCAACACATTGGGATAATAATACAGACACAACAAAATGTTAATCAACTTCAAAAAATACGAAGGCATGTCTATTCCATACCTCAAGTGCAGAAGACGTTAACCATAGCCTAGGTAAATGACGAGTCAGATGTTCATCGACAACTGCAAGGCGAGGTGAGAACAAGCGAAGGGCATTCTCGATTGCTGCAGCCCTTGAAGGAAAAATGACAACATTCTTGCACAAGATTGCAAAAGATGAAGTCAATATTGTAATACACTTATTTTTAATAAACAAATACTGTAATACTTTATACGGACCAAATATACTATAGGACATGCAGTTCCCAATTACAAACTCAAGTATAGTGGTTCACATGTAACATGTGATCAACACAACTGAACAGCTTAGGTAGAGCACTGCATTTTTTTTTTTACTTTTCATTACAGACAAGAGGTATTCACAAATTACAATAGAGGTTAGTATAAAGTTATAATCTAATGAGACATCATCTTACACTAAATGTATCTATGCATATGCATGCAGCAGAAAGCCTATATGATTAATATAGCACTCTATTCTTACATCGGCAGTGAGTGGAATATGGTGATAAGTCTTCAAAAATCCAGCAATGAGATTGCGGAAATGTTTGCTTCCGGCAGGTGGCTCATACGGAAAATAAGAATTACTTTTTAGTGTTCTTGCAAGATAAGCGAGGAAAGGAATCTTCTCATCAGCAACAGAATCGTCCTCAAAAGACAAATCTAGGGAGCTGCTGATCTCTTGAAATCCATGTTTTAGAAAATCAAAAATAACCTTAACCTGTCAGTATACAAATGGCATTGTGTTTCAAATTTCCTCCAGGGCAATAAATATTCTAGTAGTGAATTAACAAGCTTTCCTGAAGTACCGCACCTGGTTAGGGTGACGAAGTTGACAACTGTACACTGACAAAGCATGGGAAATGCTGCCGCCAGACTTTCCATAAGCCCACGCGGTCCGTGCGCAAATCGGCTGATCCCCAGAAAGTCCCATGAAAAACTCAAAACGGTGTGGGCTGTTCTTCTCAATCTCAACTAAGGCTGCAATATCTGTGTCACCAGCCTTTACCAATACATCTCAATAAGATTATACTTCCATTGGACAAATGACATCTAGTAAAGTATATTCTCCATCCCGCTCAAAATGACTAGTTTTAGCTTTCTAAAAAGTTTGGCTCAGTAATTTTAGCTTACTGAAATTTTTTCTAATTTATTGATGTTTTTGGTTTTCAATGAAACATTAATATTTTTATTTCTAATTTGTGTCCACTAATTTCTCAAATATTTATTATTGTTCGTATGAAAAACCTTGAAAGTGCAATTATTATGGGGTAGAGGGAGTAGTTACTAACCTGAATGATTTTAGTTTGCCAAAGCTTTGTAATGCGATAACCCCGACGCTCAAACAATCGCTTGCAAACACCTTGACCTGGGCGCCCCCCCATATTAAAGATCATAATTCCATTTGGTTTGATTACTGATATCCCCTCCTCAACTGCCCTAGCAATTAATCCTAAGCCAAATTGGTCCTCCACAAATCCCTAGACGCAAGCGAAATAAAGGTGAGAATGATGCATTCTTGTTATAAATAGGCAGATAATACATCAAATCGAAACATTTCTAAATTGCCAAAAGATCACTATCGTCGGGAGGGACAACTTTTGTGAGTAAAAGATGTCTAAAGAAAAATGAGATTTTTGTAGCTTGGCATACAGGAATCGTTAAATGAGAATGAGGTAATAGTGTAATACGTCAGCTATCACTAGAACATATGCGTAAAAGTTGCTGAGGTAACTATCACATTGATGTGGGCATATAGTTAAAGAAAACAATGTCAACAAAAAAGAATTCTGTTCCGTTTACCCTCTATATAGATTTGGCTTTTCTCATGATGATATATGCAGGACATGAATGACATTCCAAGTAAATAGCACGTGACCAATAAAAAAAGGATCTTATTTACCTGAAGTGCACAATAATTACTCAATGAATGAAGGAATTCCTCGCTTGCATTTTCTGTTATCACCTTTGACATTGCATCTGGATTTGGATTAAGAATCTGCAGGGAGTCAACCAATACAAAAAATTGTATTAATCAAATGATGATGCCCAGACACCCCCCAGATAAACTAAATTCATTAAGACTTCATGACTGCTAAAAGAACTAGTTGCCAAGGTCTGTATCATTCACAGCAGGTCCATAATCAAGGTTCATATGATATTCCACGAAACAAGGAGCACGAATCCAACCGTCACAATTGTTATGAGCGAAACATTGCAAATAATTTAGCTTAAAAAGTTCTGGAAAAAGCTACCAGTAGCATCAACAACCTTATCTTTCGATACAACTATCAACCATCTTTATCTGCTTCTAGAAAATCAGTAAAATAGATAAGCCGTGAAATAAAGGTTACAAATCAAACACCATGATTATTACTTTGCTACATAGAAAGTAAAGGTAAAAAGCAGCAGCCTTACCTGGCTAAGAATTAAGAACACCGACAATAATACGAAAAAAAATAAGCAGCCGAAGTGCAATCCATAATCTATATTAAAAATATTAGTCTTGTAAGCTTATCTTTAACACCCTTTGCCAAAAGTTTATGAAAATCCAACAAAGTAAATTAAACGCCTCTAGAGTTTGAGACCATTTGGTTTTATGAAAACATCCATGAGCTTTCATCCAACGGCTTAAGATTCAGAGATGGGTGGTTGCAAGTGAATGAAAGTTGGATAATGCATACAGTGTGCGTGTGCAGGTAATGGTTGGGGAATAACCTGAGGTATGCATCCAACAATTCTTTCAAGTTGAATGTCTTTTTCCCTGCAGTAGGATAAAAGATCAGATTCGTGGAACTCTACCCTGTCAAGCAAAGTTTTCTTCTCCGCGTCGTAGACGGGCTGACCATTTTCATCTAAAGCATTCAAGTATAAGTTTATCCAGGAAACCTTGACAGCTCTAGGATTGATATCAAGGCCATAGACCTGCAGAAATAGTGGTAAGTGTTGTGGGATAGAGGCAGAAAGAGGGGGGGAAATGTCAGAGAGATGAAGGAAACCTTGGAAGGCAACCATTTCTCGGCAATGGCAATGGAAATCCACCCATTTCCGCAACCTAACTCGGCAACAGTTCTCTCCTTAAAAATGGAGTCTGGATGTCTATTAATCCCTTCAAAAAAAGTGAAGGACCAGTCTTCGGGGAGAAAAATGCTAGGAATGACCATCATAGTCAATTTGTTTCTGCCCTGGTGGCCTGCAATGCAATGGAAAATATTAGTTCAGTAATCTATAACAACAACAACAACACCAATAATAAAAGTAAATACCTTCGTATTGACCCAGGGAAACATCTTCGATGCGAAAATGGTAGGTTTGAAAGCATTGATCGCAGGAGTCCTTGGTGGGAAAACGGTTCTGAAGGTGGGAAAGAAAGATCCGAGTCTGAGAACGGGTTTCGGGATTCTCTAGGCGCTCCAGCAGCGACCGCAGTGAGGCGTAGGCAGCGTCGCTGGACTTCTTGCACTGCTCCAGGAACTCATCAACCGTCTTCCAACTCATTTTCCCAATTCCTTCTTTCTTCTCAGAGAGTTTCTCAGAGAGAATGAACAAACAAACCAATCCAATGATAAGTCAACAGAGAGAGAGTAATGGCTTATGAAATTAGTTAGTTAGAGCGAGACGTGGCGAGAGAGTTTCTGACACTGACACTCACCGTCCATTGCTACGACCTTTTCTTTTCTATTAATAATCAGCACGTGTTATATACTTTTGTTAAAAATTATACTTAATTACAACAATACGTTAATATAATATATATTCTTTTCTTTAAGATCGCATTCATATTCTAACTCCATTTGTTATTAAAATTAATTTTGATTCTATTTTTATATTTTGTTTTCTCGAAAACTATTAAAACTAATTCACAGATACTTCCTATATTTTACACATGTATTTTATTTATTTTATTTTAACATATATTACTTTGGAAAAAGAACCGTGACCTCTCTCAAACATAACGTCACACTCTTGTTTAACTCTGCAATTGCATAGTGGGTAGTGTTTAACCCCTGGCATGTCAACATTGAAGAAGAAAAGCATAGCAGGCAAAATAGCCAATCTTCATCAACTTAGACAGCTCCATGCACAACTCGTCCTCCACTCACAGCACCACCGCAATCACTGGGTGGCGCTTCTCCTTACCCAATGCACGCGCCTCCTTGCACCCTCAAACTACACCTGGCACATTTTTCATGTCGCAACATATCCCAATGCACATGTCTTCACCTGCATGCTCAAATATTACTCCCAAATCTGTGCTTCCACAGAATTAGTTTCTTTCTTTAAACATATACAGTACTGTGACATTAAGCCTGATGCATCGTTTTATCCTATCTTGATAAAATCTGCTGGAAAGGCCAGCGCGCTACTTCATGCTCATTTGCTGAAACTTGGACACTGTCGCGATCATCTTGTTCGAAATGCAATTATGGTTACTTATGCTAAGTATGGGCATATTGAGGTTGCCAGGAAACTGTTCGATGAAATGCTCTATAGAACTACTGCAGATTGGAACGTCATAATCTCTGGATACTGGAAGTGTGGTAATGAATATGAAGCCAGTAGACTTTTTTGCACGATGGGCGAGTCAAAAAGGAATGTTATTACTTGGACCACCATGGTCACTGGACATGCAAAGATGAGAAATTTAAAGGCTGCAAGGATATATTTTGATGAGATGCCCGAAAGAAGTGTGGTATCTTGGAATGCAATGTTATCAGGATATGCTCAAAGTGGAGCAGCACAAGAGACTTTAAGTTTGTTCAATGACATGCTTAGCTCTGGCAATGAACCAGATGAAACAACTTGGGTAACTGTCCTATCGTCTTGCTCATCTCTTGGTGATCCTTCACTTGCTGAGTCAATTGTCAAAAAGCTAGACAAAATGAGCTTTCGTTCAAATTACTTTGTCAAGACAGCTCTTCTTGATATGCATGCAAAGTGCGGTAACCTTGAGCTAGCTCAGAAGATTTTTGACCAATTGGGTCTGTATAAGACTTCTGTCACATGGAATGCCATGATTTCTGCTTATGCAAGAGTAGGTAATTTATCTTTGGCAAGAGACCTTTTTAATACGATGCCAGAAAGGGATACTGTCTCCTGGAATTCAATGATTGCTGGTTATGCTCAAAATGGCGAGTCACTAAAGGCAATCAAGCTGTTCAAGGAAATGATGTCGAGTAAAGATTCAAAACCAGATGAGGTGACTATGGTGACTGTTTTTTCTGCCTGTGGACACCTTGGAAGACTGGGCTTAGGCAATTGGGCTGTCAGCATCCTCAGTGAAAATCATATCAAGCTCAGTATCTCTGGATACAATGCTTTGATTTTCATGTACTTAAGATGTGGAAGTCTGGAAGATGCTAGAATAATATTTCAAAAAATGGCAACCAGAGATTTAGTTTCCTATAACACGTTGATTTCCGGGCTAGCAGCCCATGGGCATGGAACGGAAAGCTTCAGGCTAATGTCAAAAATGAGAGAAGGTGGTATTGAACCAGACCGCATAACATATATTGGGGTATTGACTGCATGCAGTCATGCAGGATTATTGGAGGAGGGTTGGGAAATTTTTGAATCAATAAAAGTTCCTGATGTAGACCACTACGCATGTATGATTGATATGCTAGGTCGAGTAGGTAAATTAGAAGATGCTATAAAGTTGATTCAAAGCATGCCAATGGAGCCCCATGCTGGCATTTATGGTTCTCTTTTAAATGCTACCAGCATTCATAAACGAGTTGAACTCGGGGAACTTGCTGCAGAGAAATTGTTCAAGGTTGAACCACATAATTCTGGAAATTACGTGTTGCTTTCCAACATATATGCTTTGTCTGGTAGGTGGAAAGATGTTGACGAAGTTAGGGATAAAATGAGAAAACAGGGAGTGAAGAAAACAACAGCCACGAGCTGGGTGGAGCATAGCTCGTAAGTTCATTGTTGAAAACAGACCGAATGAGTAGTCAGATATCTATAATCTCTAACAAATCTCAAGGTTAAATTGAGGAGGGCGGGATATATATATGTTGAAAAAGAGCTCGAAATTCTTCAAGCGCAGTTTAAAAGTGCAGCCGAGAGTAATATAGATGCTTCTGACGCAGTCCAGAAGATTGACAGAGAAAAATTTTAAATTTTCAGTCAGAGAATTGAGATAAACAAGATGAGTTGATGAATGTTAACATTGGGTGCACAGAAGATGAGACAAATTATGGACTCTAAATTGGATTCTGATTCTGTTAAGTTATCAGGATTCAGATATATTTGAGACAGATTCGGATGTAGAGAATTTCACCAGAGTGGAAAAACCTCTTTATTTGGACGAGTTTGATAAGTTTCCAGAACAAAGCGATAGTGAAACGAATGATTTTGAGGAGCATATACGACAAATGTCCCTGAACTCAAAATACATGGAAAAACACCAAGACTTACCTAAGCTGGAGGAAGTTGACAGAATTTTTCCGCATGCTACATCCTTTTTAAAGAAAAAGATAAAATGAGAAATTCGCAAAACACTCAAGTGTAGTCATCATGCTTATATATACAGCAGCCTTAGAAATTACAATGTATAACAATGAAGTTGCTTTGCGATTGATTAATTTTTTAAATTATAAAATTTTTAGATTTAGTTGTTTTATATGCTTAGTATTTATTAGTCATTAGATCACAACTTATATGTCATTTAGGATTAGGGGTAAAGTTCTTCCAACACCTTTCTTTACAAGCATTAAATTTGGAATTGCCTTAAAAGAAAGTCAATTTTTTTCCTACTTATGTCAGGCAATGGTGCACTGTTCCTATTTACTTTACAACGTGGAGTTATAATTTAGGAAAATGTTCAAAATTGTTATTTGCTGCATGAAGAAAATATGGGGTGTAAAAAAAAAAAAGAGACTACATGAAGAAAATATGGGGTGTAAAAAAAATATACATTTTAAAGTTATGCGGGTCAACCCGTCCCTTCCCACACTTATCCCACGCGGGCTACGAATTATGTGTGACAGGTCTAAGCGAATCAGCGGATTGAAATAAGCAACCCACCCACGAGCCGCGGGCCGACTCGTCCCACTTTGCCACATCTCCTACCCATAAGAAGATCCACTTTGCCACATCTCCTACCCATAAGAAGATGATGATTTGTAATGCTTTCCGAAGAAGACATTGCAAGAAATTTTGTATATAAGATAAAATGTGTAGACCAAATAAAAAAAAAAAATATAAGAATAAAATGATTTTTTCTGCAAAGCTCAGGATATTTTTTAGAAACATTATTTCTTTCAAATAGGATTTTCTAGAATTGAAGCGTTTTAAATTGTTCTAAATTAAGATATGGAAAAAAACACAAAATTTTTCCTTCACTGTAGTAATGCCAAATTTTGTTTTTCTTTTAAGTTTTTGGATTTTATTATTATTACATATATTTATTTTAATTATGAAAGCATAATTAATATTTTAAAATATAAAATAATGTATAAAGTATGTGTTAATATATATAAATTAAAATTATTAACGTAATTAATTAAAAGAATTATCTATTAAAAAAGAATTATTTATTAATATATTATGTATTTAATTTCAATTTGGTTTGTTTTACTCTGCGTGCTTTCTGGTTTCCTCTCCATCCATCAACGCTCACCGCGCACTTGCATCACCACCTGAGCTTCGCTACCGCTTCGCCCAGTTCCGAAGTGATCCTCATTCTCACCGCAGCCTTCTTAAGTTAATCCGAAAGAAAGCCGAGCAAGAATCGCATTGGTTCAGGAACGCTGCGTGTTGTTCCGCTCCGCTGCCGCTGCGTGTTTTTCGGGTAAGTAGACTTCAATCTCGCAGAATCCCAATCTGGAGGACTGCTTGAAAACAAAACCATAATCGAATTCGAAGTTGCAGAGCCAACTCCTCAGGTCGGTTTGACACCAATGCTGGCCAAGTTTGGATTCTTAGATACCAATGTTTTGGGTTTCAGCAACACACTTCCTTCTCCACCCGATACCTCTGCTTTCATTCTCACTAAAACTATTCACTCTCCCCATAAATATCTTTGCAAGAAACTGAGTTTGGGTAAAAATGCTGATTCCAGCCCCTCAAAGAAGAGGTTCAATAAGAAGCTGCACTCCACGTGTTCGACCAGACGGGTCTCTCACGGTGGACGCATTCCTTCCCTTCTCCACGCTCTCAACACCATTCAGGATTTGGATAACGCTCTCAAACAGTGGGAGGAGACTCTCTCCAGCAGGCAAATCAGTGCAATTCTGAAGGCCCAGGTCTCTTGGCAGAGGTCTCTGCAAATTTTTGAGTGGTTAAAGAAAAAAGGTTGCTATGACTTGAACGTCATTCACTACAACATAATGCTCTGGACCCTTGGCAGAGCGTGCAAGTGGGGGCTTGTGGAGAGTTTGTGGGGCGAAATGAATGCAAAAGGAGTTGCACCTGTGAATTCCACTTATGGGACCTTGATTGATGTCTATAGCAAAGGTGGACTCAAAGAAGAAGCTCTTGCTTGGCTTCAGAGGATGCAGAGTCAAGGAATGGAGCCTGATGAGGTCACCATGGGCATTATTGTTCTGTTGTACAAGAGGGCGGGAGAGTTCCGAAAAGCTGAAGAGTTTTTCAGAAGATGGATTAGAGGTGCATCTTTTAGATTAGGGGTTAATCATAATTTTAGTGTGGATGATAAAGGATCACATGCCAATGTTTGTTTAAGCTCCAATACGTATAATACCTTGATTAACACATATGGGAAGGGTGGTCAATTTCGCGCAGTATGTGAAACTTTTGCTAGGATGATCAGACAAGGCATAGCCTTAAATACAGTGACACTCAATTTAATGATTCACTTGTATGGAAACTGTGGAAGGCTACAACAAGCTTGTTTGTTGTTCCAGAAAATGGGAGAGTTTCGTTGCCTACCTGACACTTGGACGTATAACATCCTCATTTCGGCTCATATTAAGAATAATAATGTCAACATTGCAGCTAAATATCTTGCAAGGATGAAACAGGCCTGCCTTGAGCCAGATATTTTGAGTTACCGTATCCTCTTGTATGCATACTCGACAAGGAAAATGGTCCAAGAAGCGGAAGAACTTGTACGGGAGATGGATGCAAGGAATCTTGCAATTGATGAATTTACCCAATCTGCTTTGACTAGAATGTATGTAGAATCAGGTATGCTTGAGCAGTCATGGTTGTGGTTCACGAGGTTTCACATAGCTGGGTATATTAGTTCTGGCTGTTATTCTGCCAATATTGATGCTTATGGAGAGAGAGGGTACACTTTAGAAGCAGAGAAAGTATTTTTGTGCTGCAAAGAAAAGAAAAAGCTCACTGTCCTCGAGTTTAATGTGATGATTAAAGCTTATGGGATAGGAAAATGCTATGATAAAGCATGTCAATTGTTTGATTGTATGAAGAAATTTGGTGTTGTTGCTGACAAATGCAGCTACAGTTCTCTCATACATATTTTGGCCAGTGCTGACAAGCCGCACGATGCAAAATCTTATCTTGAAAGAATGCAAGATGCAGGACTTGTGAGTGACTGTGTTCCATATTGTGTTGTGATAAAAAGCTTTGTGAAGTTAGGTCAATTGAAAATGGCTGAAGAATTATACGAGGAGATGCTTGGATATGCCGTTCAGCCTGATGTCATTATTTATGGTGTTTTTATCAATGCTTTTGCTGATACAGGAAGTGTTAAAGAAGCCATCAATTATGTTAATGAAATGCAAAAGGCAGGATTGCAAGGGAATTTAACTATATATAACTCTTTAATTAAGTTGTATACTAAAGTAGGCTACCTGAAAGAAGCAGAAGAAACATATAAATTGCTTCAATCGTCAGGTGAGGGTCCTTCTATATTTTCCTCTAATTGTATGATTGATCTTTATACTGAACGACTTATGGTTGAACAAGCAAAAGAGATATTTGAGAGCTTGAAGAAGAATGAAGTTGCAAATGAGTTTTCATATGCAATGATGCTATGTATGTATAAGAAAATTGGAAGATTGGATGAAGCCATTCAAATTGCAACACAGATGAGAAGACTAGCTCTTTTGACTGATGTATTGAGTTATAATAATGTGCTTGGTTTGTATTCTATGGATAGGAGGCTAAGGGACGCTACAGAGACTTTCAACGAAATGATAAAATCTGGCATTCAACCAGACGATTTCACATTTAGAGCTCTTGCTAACATTTTGCTGAATTGTGGAGTTTCAAAGGGGGCTGTTGGCAGGCTAGAAGTAATGGTGAAAAGGGATGCTCATCATGGTTTGCAAGGATGGATGCTGGCACTCTCATGTGCATATGAAGGAGATAATTTTCCAAATGAATAGATGTGCTTAATTATGGAGCCTACATTAGAAAAGCATGATTGGATTTTAACTGGTCTGGCTTTCCTCTGGAGCTGGGTTTCCTTTAATTTGGTTTCTTGGCTGAGACTATGATTGGAGCATTTCAAGAAATGTATTTAGAATTATTACTGTCAATTTTTATGATAATTTGTTATAATATGGCTTGGTAGTTATTGTTGCTCTTTTGCATGTTTGAATAATTTTTTCTTGAAACACTAGACCAACAAGAAGATAAAATGAATTAAGTTTGTGCATAACTTAAAAATCATCTTTTACTCGTAAAGTTTCTTCAATTAACTTACAAGCTGATTTTAATTTGTGTAGAAACTGATTTTAACTTTTCTTAAACACGAATTTTAACTTGTAAGTAAGTTAATTTCAACTTTAGAGAAAGTTTATTTATTTATTTTTTATTATTTTCTGCTATTTTCTTTTCGTATAGTTCTAAGTGCTTCTAAAGTAGTTTATTCAAATAGTCTATATATAACCGTACTTCCACTCCTCACATTGCTTACATTGTGCACTTGCTCTATCTCTCCCTACCTCACCTCACACCACAAGGTACGAACTACTATTGCTCTCGTTCCTTTCAACTTTTCTTTCTTAATGCTATAATTATAAAATGTGAAATGATGTATAATGTTATTGTATGAATACCAATCTCCGATTGTTTGTTTTACGCTACAACATTGTTGTATCTACCTAATAGTGTTTTGGTTGGCCTGGTCTTAGGGATAAAAACTGTAGAAAATGAAGATCATAGATAAAATACATGAACCCGCAGCTGATCCAAACAGGGTGGTGTTCTCGTTTGAGTTCTTCCCGCCCAAGACTGAGGATGGGTGGACAATTTGTTTGAGAGGATGGACCGCATGGTGGTGCACAATCCCTCGTTTTGTGATATCACCTGGGGTGCTGGTGGAACCACCACTGATCTAACTTTGGAAATTGCCAACAAGATGCAGAACATTGTCTGTGTGGATACCATGATGCACCTAACCTGCACCAACATGCCTGTTGAGAAGATAGACCATGCTCTCCACATCAAGTCCTACGGCCTCCAGAATGTGCTTGCTCTTCAAGGTGACCCCCCACATGGCCAGGACAAATTTGTGCAGGTTGAAGGCGGCTTTGCCTGCGCACGCGACCTGGTACCAATTCCTTTCACCTCCAATTTTCCTCATATTTATATAATTCATTCTATTTTTGCTAATCTCAGCTAGGATGGTTACAGAACCATATCACCCTCACTCAGGCTCTATTTTACCAATTCTAGACTCCATTTGGAAGGACTTTGATGGTTTATAGCTATTTTCGTAGAAACCCTTTTTTAAGAAAAGATTTCAATTGTGCACAGACCGACTCCTCTCTCATAACTTGTCAGTGTCTCATTTTTTGTACTATCTGAGATCTGAGATATGCTGGACCAACGAGTTGTTGGTGGCTTGCTCCTTTTGAGCTAGATTTGCATTTAAGTCTTGTGGATGGAAAAAACGTGTTTGGGAGAGCAGACCCCACTAAAGGTGGGGCAGTCGTGTTCCTTGATGGAAATTTGTTATTGGCAAAGCACCTGGATACTCTGCACTGCCTGAAAATATAAGGAATGAAACTTTTTTTTTAAAATCAAACGTTAATGAGTTTTGGAACATTATACTGCATTTTTAGTGATGATAAAACTTTGGGCTTAGTTTCATAAAATTTGATACTAGCTGTTGATCCTGTTAGTTCAGTTTGTTTGAGTGCTGGTTTTGTGGATGCCAATTTTTTGTAGGTGAAACATATCAGCTAAATATGGTGACTGCTTTGGCATTACAATAGCTGGTTATCCAGGTTTCGCACATCTCATGATTTTCAACTTCATTATCTCATTCTGTTAAGTGCTTTTCTGCTCCTTTTTTCCACCATCATTTTCTCTTACAATCTACAGTCTTTCTCTTCAGAGGCACATCCGGATGTTATAGGAAGTGATGGGTTGGCTACAGCTGAATGTTATCAAAAGGATCTTGAATACCTGAAGAGCAAGGTCTCGTCATTGAATTAGAATTCATCCGTTTATGTGTTAAAAGTTTTTTTATCTGTTCTGGAACATAGTATAGGGAATTCTTTTAATCTGTGACTTTTATTAAACAAGAAGGGCAAAAAAAAAAAGATACTAAAGAGAAATGCTGCATTTTTGGATAAACTTAGCTTTCTTCTAAATGAAAATGAAAAGTAGCAAGTGAAGGGTTGGCAGTCGTGAAGGATTCTTTTGCAAGGAATTTTTTTGTTAATTTTTCTGCCTCTTTCTCGGGCCTCCTATTCTGAGTTCATGTTTTTTATAGGTTGATGCTGGAGCAGATGTAATTGTCACCCAGTTATTTTATGATACGGATACATCCCTGAAATTTGTGAATGACTGTTGCCAAATTGGAATAACTTGTCCTATTGTACCTGGAATTATGCCCATTAATAATTACAAGGGTTTTCTCCGCATGACTGGGTTTTGTAAAACAAAGGTAAGAATTTATTTTTTGTATAGACCTTTTGTATAGACCTTCAATAATCTCAAGGACCTTGCAGGATGGGGGTCTAAAGAAAGTATAAAAAAGGCACTTGAACGATACATATTGATCCCTCTTTATATATGCATACTGGAAGAAAATATCAGTTGTGCTTCAGAATATTAATAAAAATTAAACCTCAACATACATTGCGAGGTAAAGTATTACTTGCGATAGATAGTTAAATTCTAGAATGTTGTGTTGGACGAGTGAACATAATTAACTAGTATTAGGGATCAATGTTAAGATAAAATGTTTCCACATAATATGTCGTTGTTATGTAATACTTGTCTGTCACATTTTACCAATTTGTTATATTACTCAAGTCCCATGGACTCTAATACATTGTTTTATTTTCAATGACATAATCTAGATACCAGCTGACATTATGTCTGCTTTAGAGCCTATCAAGGACAATGAAGAAGCTGTCAAGTCTTATGGAGTTCACTTGGGAACTGAAATGTGCAAAAAGATTTTATCTCATGGAATTAAGACATTGCATCTTTATACACTAAATATGGAGAAATCAGCTTTAGCAATACTAATGGTTGGCTCCTATGCATGTGATGTGTATACTTTAATTGTTATTTTTGGAAGACTTGACCTATTTGAAAGTTGATATTAATGTTGCTTTTGTCAGAACCTTGGCTTAATTGAAGAGTCCAAAATTTCTAGATCCTTACCATGGAGACGTCCCACAAATGTTTTCGGTGTTAAAGAAGACGTCCGTCCAATCTTTTGGTTAATTACCTTTGCAACTGTCATGTCGTCTTCCATAATGAGTGAATCTGTATGAAGGATTTCTTACTTTCTTTATACAACGATCAAAGGGCAAATTGTCCAAAAAGCTACATATCTTGTGGGGTGATTACGTCATATAGTGCATTAACTGATTATCAGGTGCACACGGTTACTTAGTGATTTAAATTTGTGTATGTTATTTAACACTTTTATTTTCTTTCCCAGAGGATAAAAAAGTCTCTGCACTATCGGTAGATCAAGATCAATTTTTTAATAGTAGACCATTTATCTAAAATTAAATCTTATTAGTACTTTGTGGAGAAACTAAAAGTGCAAACTATCAATCCAAATGTAATGTAAAACATATTGCAGTCAGTGATGAATCTAATAAGAATAGTTCTTTAAGAAACTTGACTCTCTGCATACTTCTCTATTATGAATAGATTAAGATCGATCTTCTAAACTGTGGTCACAATTGTATTGATATTGATATTGAATTGTGGAAAATTGTTGACAAATGTAGTTGATGCAATCACAATTATGATTCTGATGCCGTTGTGGAAACCTCCAAAACCACAATATTGTGGCTACAATTATGGTTGTAGTGTAAATTGCAATTTGAAACCTTGGATTTCATGTGAGTTAGATTGGGTGCCCTACATTGGAAAACAAGGTTTTGGTATCATATTTTGTGTGTGATTATGACGCTGTATAAACTATTTATTTTGAAAAAATGAATAGAAAGGTCATATACAAAGCCTAATTACTTTGTCATGCAAAGCCTAAAACACATGGAAAAGAAAACAAGGCAGAAACAGAAGTGTGAAAACTACATTGAAGCTTTTAGAAATTGGTATGTCTTGTAATTTGCTAGTGCTATAATTCATCATTTTTTTCTTGCAGTTCATGTGACCACGTGCGTGGGACAAGAAGCTTATTGGAGAATGGGTTGCTCCCTTGAAAAGCATTGAAGATATATATGAGGTGGACTTATTTTTGCACTTCGATTCTAACATTACTAGAATAGTCTTGCTAACACTTAAGCATCATCTAAATTTACCCACTCTTGTTATATATCAGAGATTTAGAATGTATAGCATTGGTAAGTTAAGAAGCAATCCTTTAGGGTTTTAGGATATTTGGGTTTCAGGGTTTAGGGTGTTAAAGTTTTAGGATTTGGGGTTTAGGGTTTTAAGATTTTAGGTTTTAGGTTTACAATTTGGGGTTTTTGGGTTTGGGGTTAAGGGCACAATAAAATCACTTACGATAAACTCACTCACGATAAAGTCACCCACAATAAACTCACTCACGATAAAGTTACCCACGATAAAGCCACCAATAATAAACTCACTCATGATAAACTCACTCACCTTAAAATCACTCACGATAAACTCACCCACGGTAAACTCACCTTAAAAACCTTGATAATCCTATAAACCATAAAAATCCAAAAAACCATTTAAACCCTAAAACCCCTGGAACCGTAATAAACCCTATGAAGTCCAGTAAACCTAAAAACCCTAAAGAACCCTAAAACCTTAAGAACCCTAAAAACACTAAAAATAGTAAAAACCCTATAAACCCTAAAAAACCCTACAAACCTTAATAATCCTAAAAACCATAAGGAAATTGAGAACAAATTTGAGGCTCAAATCTCAGTCTCAAATCAATAAAAACAATAAGGAATGTCTGGTAAAAATTTCAAATCAAAACACCTAAGGAATAAGGCGTAATATATTCCACACCGAGAGCAAACTTAACTGAAAAACTTGTTTTTCCAAAAAACAAAACATCCTGTCTTTTCTTCGCTATATCTTTTTTGTGTTTTTTTTGGAGTTCCTCCTTAACTGGGTGAAAAAAACATATAAAAATACTTATGTGGATTTTTTCAGTCACCATTATCTCGGTTAACAAGCACCACATCTTCCTTTTAAAATATGTCATTTTATGAAAGTAGACCACTCTTCCACATTTTCGTTCCGTTCATAACATTTATCTTTTTCCCAAAAATAATTTTCCTCATTCCCTCCATAATGTTAGTCTTTTTCCTGCAAAAAGAATTTCCCCCTAAATATTGTATTTGACAAATCTTTTAAGCTTGTAAAACCCTCTCATTTCTTCTCTTTCTAAACCCTCACATAAACCCTCCCTCCATAACGTGAATTTCCCCCCTAAATATTGTATTTGACAAGTTTTTGAAGCTTGTGAAACCCTCTCATCTCTTCTCTTTCGAAACCCTCACACAAACCCTCACTGTGTAATCGTCAACCTATGCAACCACGCTCACACCTCTCTTCCTTTCTCATCCCATTCATCAATCCCGCCAACCTTCCCCCTCTCAAGATATCCAATAGCTCCCCTGTCACCGAACTTCGATTCCCTCTCCCAACCCTCCTTCCTCCCCGTCCAGTCCCTCGCGCCACCAACATGTTGCCACTTCCACCATCCTTGAGTGCGACGAGTTTGATGCTTCAACCGTCGACTCTGCCTCCAGCCGTGGGGTTAGATTTTAGGTTCATACCGCCGCTGATCATCCTTCCCCTACCTTCAACCTCATGAAACCTGCCCAGAAAGTTTTATCTTCACTCACGAAAACTCGAGAAAACTAGGTTATATTCTTAATTTTGCCCTCTTATTCATTTGTTATATCTCCTTTCTTGTACAGTTCTCATCGTTTTATTTGGACCCTTTCAAACCTGATGTGCTAAGATTGGGAAGCTTACTATGCATATTGAAGTGGCAGAGAATAGCTTCCGCATCCACTGGCGAGTCAAACCCCACCGTCAGAGGTAAACTTGTTTGATTGGAATCAAAATTTTTGACTTTTTATTTCTCCATTTCAGTTTTACCATCCAACCCCTTTCGAACATTATGAAAAAAAACACAAAATCGTTTATGGTATACTTTGTGATATATGGTAGAGTAGGCTCGAGGAATTTTAAGCAACATTACTATTTCCCTAAGAGAGCCTAACTACTCTTAAAATAAGTTTTGGATGCTAGTTCTGTTCTTCTTTTTGTCTTTCTAGATATATTTTAAATGATTTTCAGAAACTACAATAACTTTGGATGAACTAGGAGAATATGCAGAGCCTCTTCTGGGGTGTTGGATTGACAATAGACTATTACGTTATCAATTGAATCTTTTATAGTGTTTAAGTAGGTTTCTTATCTTCAGTTAGGCCGACATTTGCTTGTTACCTAGTTAATTGAAGTCAACCTAGCCTGTGATGGTAAATGGTAAATAAAACATTGACTAGGATATTGGAATATGAGCTAGGCAGGTATGTTTGATTTCAAAATTATAAGTGCTTTTGAGGGTATGAAAGACGGTTAGTATGCAGCCTTAGCCTTGCATATGCAAAGAGGATGTTTCTGAATTGAAACCCATGACCAACCAGTCATGGCACAACTTTACCGCTGCACCAAGGCTTGCCCTCTAATAATATAAATATTTTTTTATTAAAAAAATAAGTTTACAAAAGTGGGTTCCATCTCAGTGGACACAAATGAACCATTTATTCAATTATATCTATGTATATAGTTGGTTTTTAAATGGGAATTTGTTATTATGTTTTGTAGGCATTTGGCACCAAGTACTATATGCATGGAGTTATTAGATGAGAAGACAGATGTATTTGCCTTTGATATGTTCTTGCTTGAAATCCTCTCTGGTAGGTAACCAGTGGATGGGTCTGACCAAAGTGTGCACAGTTGGGTATCATCCCTATTGACTTTTGATGTTGAAACTCTTTCTATTTAAGCACTTAATTCTAATTGTCGTGTTTCATGCCCAACCCCACATTTGGTTTGGTTGGTCTAGATTTAGGCTAGATTAATGGTGACCTTGTTTAGTGCTTGCAGGGTTTCACAATCTTTGCAGTTCACTGCTGGCTTGATCTCCAACTTTTCTTTTATTCTTGTTTCACACTTGATTAAAGCAAAAGGTCCATTCATTACTAATATTCAGTCTTTCTACTTAATTTTGAATTACACTAATACAATAATTTCCTCTTTTTGAATTACAACATCATATTTCTTATTTTCTCATTATAAATTGAATATGTAAGATGTTTATAAAATAAAGGCTTTGGTTTTGCTTTTTGTACATGTCAAATTAATAATTAATGTTCAAGGTACTATACATGGACTAAGAGAAGGAAACATAAAATAATAAAATTTTGCCTATTCCTAAAAAGATATGAAAAAAGTACAAAAAAGTTTTTTTTTATTCTTGTTTTTTTAATTAAAAAATGTTTTGCTTTCCACACTACCAGATTTCCTTTGTTTTCACCCCTTTTTCTTATTTCTTTTTTATCTCTCAGCCCACCTTCACTGTTTTTTCTGCTTAAACCTACTGTTTTTTATGCAACCCTAAGCCCACATCACACCCGTTATCTTCACTATTTTTCTGCTAACACCCCCTACTATAATTTTTTGCACCCCTTTAGTCCACCTTCACTAGGTTTTCTGTTCACACCGCTGTTTCTCTCACACCACAACATTCCAAAAAAGTACCCGCCACACACACAGGAAACCACTGGACCTAATTTTCTGTTTTTTCTTCACTGCATCCTGCACCCAAAATAGACAAAAATGAAAAAAAAAGCAAGATGAAACGGAAAAACAAAACAGAAACCACCCCACGTGCTTCTTTCAACCTACAAACCTCAAAACACACATATATACACATACACACATATATAATTATTTTAAATATCTATAATTTGTAACGCATGTTTATTTATCTTTTATTTTTTATTATAAATTTATATGTATTTATTATTTAATATATAATAATAAAAATTCAAAATACATAAATAATATAAATTACAAAAAATGTTATTTAAATATTATAAATATATGTATGATAATTTTTTTATTTATCATTTAATATAATATAAATATTATTAATAATGTTAGTAATATTTATTAATACTAATATTATTATTATTATTATTATTATTATTATGAATAATATTATAATAATTATGAATAATATTATTAATTTCAATAATAATAATAAAATTAATAATATGAATGATATTAAATATGTGAATAATATTAATAATTTTGATATTATTAATTATATTAATATTAATAATTATATTAATAAATATAATAATAATTATAATATGACAACAAAAAAAGAAGTTAACTAGTGTAATGGTTAAAAACTTCTTTGTTGATTTAAGGGACTTGAAATAATAAAATTAAATTTGAAACATTAAAATTAAATTTGAGTGTAATGGTTAAAAATTTCTTTGTTGATTTAAGGGACTGGAAACAATAAAATTAAATTTGAAACATTAAAATTAAATTTAGAATTTAGAGTTTGTGGTTTGTATGAGTATAATTAGAGTTAGGTTTTCTTTTGATAGCTATAACAACGTCTTTTCTGATCACTAATTCTAGAGCCTTCTAGTAGAAGGTTATTTCTTATTTTAAAAAACACATTCTATATCCTAAAATTTTGGAATTTGATTAGAAGATTTATTAGAACATTTAATATTAAAATTTGATTAACAGATTTGTTAGGAAGTTTATCTTTGAAATTTGTTAGCATATTATTGAAATAATTTGGGATTTAATAAACAGATTTGGTGGAATTAATTATCTTTCTCCGACAATATGTTCTCAAATTGACATTTTGTTAAGGTGTTTTTGAAATTTTTGAAATGACAATGGCAGAACATTAAAAAACACGCACTTATATAAGTTAATAGTATTTTGGTATTTTAGTACAAGATGCATGTATGAATTATGGGGTGTATGAAGCAGAAGCCTCACAATGTCTCTTTTATTACACAAAGTGGACTGATTCTTCTTGCACTTCCTTCACTTTTTAGCCAACCCATACTACAATTAATTTAACCATTATACCCCTTCAGTGAATATGCTATGCTAGGTAAAACAAATATAGATATTGTTTATGTTTTGAAGTGTCTACGTGCAGAGCGTTCAAAAATTTCAAATTTATTTCACAGGAGGGTGTGGGGAATGCGCACATTGTAAGTCAGAAGAGAGCAACATGTGTGAGCTCCTTAGGATGAACACCGATAGGGGTGTGATGATCAATGATGGGCAACCAAGGTTCTCTAAGAATGGAAAACCCATATACCATTTCTTGGGAACCTCCACATTCTTTTGTTGCAAAGATCAACCCAGGTGCTCCACTTGACAAATCTTGGAGCTGTTTGGCCTTGCGGTATGTTTTTTGTTTTGCGTTTAATAGTGCTTCTTTCAGCCGTTGATAATGTGATATAGTAACATTAATTCCCAGTCTTGATTTTCAATCACTATTTTAGGCTGCAGAAGGGGTAAGGATTTCAGGTGCTTCAAGAATTATTGGAACTGATTTAGTTTCATCCAGATTTGAAGAAGGTATAATGTCCCCATCATCGAACAGATGTTTAAAGATTCGGCACAAGATAATTACATTCCTTTTGGTTTATTGATAGTGGCTTGTGATTTTATTTTTGTTGTCAGTTAAGAAGTGTGGGGTTAACGAGTTTGTGAATCCAAAGGCTCATGATAAACCTATACAACAGGTTAGTTCTTGTAGATGTTGATGTCTCATTGTATAATTTGAGTTGACATTGCTTATATTGTAGAGAAAGGAGTCAACTTATCGGGTGGACAGAGAGCAGGTCTTGCTTTGGCAAGGTGCTATCTTCCAATTCTCTTTTTATTATAAGTATATTTGGGAGTTTTATGTCTTCATTCTTTTTATAAAAGGGCTGTTCTAAATTCTAATACTGTTCAATTAGCAGGGCATTGTATGATGACTCAGCTGTTGTTATGCTTGATGATGTCCTGAGTGCAGTAGATTTACAAGTTGCTCAACGCCATTCTAGGTCCCCTTATGCAGAGAAAAATTCGATTGCTCTGTAACCATATCATTGAGGTTATTGTGACTCTCTACAAACTATTATTTATTATCATAATTACATTGGTATTTTTTTCAAGTATTCCGATTAAATTCAGATGAACATGATATTTTCTGTGATATTTTTCAGAAGATACGTATTGTATATTTTGTATTTCTATAAAAGGTATACTTATATAAGGATTAACTTATTGATGCATCTCAATTTATGTGCAGGCAATATGTTCTGGTGATAAGATTGTTGTAATGGACAAGGGACACAAATTGGCTGGGAAATTCAGATGACTTTCAAATTAATTCATTTACAGAATTGTCTCCGTTGAATGAAATTGATTCATCTGGTATTGACTGCTGGAATGTAATTCGTCCAACCAATTAATACCCTTCTTCAACTTTTCAATTCAAACATTGGATTCTGACTTTTTCCGTGGAGATGGAAGTTGCAGTCTTTTTTATATTGAAATCAAATGAAATTTAATCCCTGTTTTTTAGCTCAGAAGTTTATGTCTATGGAAGTTTTTTTTTTGTACTATGCATTGATTTCAGTAAGAACCAATGGTTGAAGGTCTATCATCAAAATAATGATAGGTTCCTAACTATTGTTGTGATAGATTACTGATTGTTTATGTGCCTAGAAATTTCGGTTGGTGCCACTGGAAAATATATTGATATTATGACAGCTTGAATGTCATACCATGTTTTACTTGTACCTAGACATCTTGATTGTCAATTTATAAATAAGTAGAGAATTTTTCATAGTTTGTATATAGCATCCCATGGCCAATTTGACATGACTATGAATTGTTTTACATGGATTATTACTTAATTTTAATGGGATTGACACCCTGACACTTTATTACATGGATTATTACTTATTAGTTACAAGGGACAAAACAGGATGTTTCCATATGATAACAAGTCCTTATGATGTCCTTCCTTTTGGTATTCGGTTTCTTTTATTTGATAAATAAACCAAAATTTAAGGTGACTATGCTTTATTTTATATTGTTTGAATTTATTTATGCATCTACAACTTCCAGGTGATTGATGATTGTATTAGTTGCAGTATCCTTTCGGTCACCTTTATTCATTTTCAAATAGGTTGCAAATCAGTTAGTTACATGTGAAATATTGACACAATTTTAATTGTAGGTTTCAATATGCATCATCGAAAGTTTAGTTGTTCTCTTGAATATGTCATTTGGCATAACCATTAATGTGATTAGGATAAAGAGACTATTCTAGTAATGACTTATTCAAAATGAGTTGATTTGATTGTAGTAACATGCATATTTATATGTGATTTAGTATAGAGATATGAAAATTTCATTTTTTTTCTATAGCACATTTAAATCTCGACTGATTTTGCTCTCACAATTTTAGTGTTTTGGAAGATCCATTATTTCTCGGATGAAGTGTATAGTATAACTTTTGAATTTAAATACAATTTAGTTCTCGTTTTTTTTAAGTAGTTAGTTAGTAGAAAATTTAAACGGAAATGTATAACTTTTTTGAAGTATGGGGTTTGTGATAATTACATAGATTCCACAATTCTTTTGGAAATAATTACATGTTTGGATTATATTTTAATGAAAAAATATTTTTTTCATGTTGTTTTATTCTGTTAATTTTATTTTCAATTTTTAAGATTGATATTTTTGGGGTTCGTGTTTTAGGGTTTTTAGGGTTTTCAGGTGTTTCAAGAATCATTGGAACTGATTTAGTTTCATCCAGATTTGAAGAAGGTATAATGTACCCATTATTGAAGGTTCGTTTGTATGTAAAATTGTTTGATTTTTTTCGTGGGAAAATATTCATCCGTTTGAAATTTGTCGCATTTAGTCCAAAATTCAATGGAGATTCTTACGTGGAATTTCAAGAAAAAACTATTTCGGGAGAATTTTTCATAAATTTTGTGCAAACTAAGGTTATCTTCTACTTACTAAGCCTTACTCCTTGGGTATTTTGGTCAGAAAATTTTACTACATGTTTGTCACTGTGTCTACAGTGTTTTGGATTAGATTTCAGCCCTAGATTTCAGCCCTAGATTCGTCCCACAAGATTGACAATAAATTTTTTATTCATCAGTGTTAGAGCTGAAAGGAATGTTCGTTTGTTTGTAAACTGTTTGATATTTTTAGAGGGTGAATACTCATGCGCTTGACCTGAAATTTGTCGCGATTTGTCCCAAATTCAGTGGAGATTCTAAAGTGGAATTTCAAGAAAAAATTTCATAAATTTTGTTCAAACCAAGGTTATCCTCTACAAAAACTTGTGAAATTTCGCCATACTTTCTGAAATTCTATTATGGGTCTGTATTGCGCTAAAAAAATTCACATAACTACTTTCTTAGGTTGTTTGCACCCAGGTAAGGAGGCACGTCCATAACAAAATCACAAAAAGAAGATATGGGAAAGAAAAACCATAATGTTTTGTTTTCGAAAAACAAGTTTTTCTCACTCTCGGTCTGGGACTTACTACGTCTTACTCCTTGGGTATTTCTATCTAAATTTTTTTCCAGACATTCATCACTGTGTCTACCGATTTTTGACTGAGATTTGACACCCAAATTTGTCTCACAAGATTGGTAATAAATTTTTTATTCTTCACTGCAAGGCTGAAAGGAAGGTTCTTTGGTGTGTGAAACTGTTTGATTTTTTTTGTGGGTGAATACTCATCCGTTTGACCTGAAATTTGTCGCGTTTTGTCCCAAATTCAGTGGAGATTCTTGGGTGGAATTTCAGGAAAAAACTATTTTGGGAGAATTTTTCAGAAATTTTGTGCAAACCAAGGCTATCCTCTACCGAAAATTTCGGCCTAATTTCTAGAATTTTATTCTGGGTCTGTATTGAGCTGAAAAAAATTCTCACAAGCACTTTCGTATGTTGGACTGAAATTTTTGCCAGACATTCGTCACTGTGTCTATTGAGTTTTGGCTGAGGTTTGAGCCCCAGATTCGTCCCACAAGATTGGCAATAAATTTTTTATTCGTCACTGCCAGGGATTGAAAGGAAGGTTTGTTTGTGTGTGAAACTGTTTGATTTTTTTCGTGGGTGAATACTCATCCGCTTGACCTATAATTTGTCGCGTTTTGTCCTCAATTTAGTGGAGATCCTTACGTGAAATTTCAGAAAAAACTATTTCAGGATAATTTTTTTAAAATTTTGTGACACCAAAACTATCCTCTACCAAACCTTGTGAAATTTCTGGGTCCGTATTGCGCTTAAAAAAATTCACAGAAACACTTTCGTATGTTGTTTGCACCCAGGCAAGGAGGCACGTCCACAAACGAATCACAAAAGGAAGATAAGGAGAAGAAAAGCCATGACGTTTTCTTTTCGGAAAACCGGTTTTGTTCACTCTCGGTCTGGGACTTACTACGCCTTACTCCTTGGGTATTTTGGACTGAAATTTTTGCCAGACATTCGTCACTGTGTCTATTGAGTTTTGGCTGAGGTTTGAGCCCCAGATTCGTCCCACAAGATTGGCAAATTTTTTATTCGTCACTGCCAGGGATTGAAAGGAAGGTTCGTTTGTGTGTGAAACTGTTTGATTTTTTTCGTGGGTGAATACTCATCCGTTTGACCTGAAATTTGTCGCGTTTTGTCCCAAATTCAGTGGAGAGTCTTGGGTGGAATTTCAGGAAAAAACTATTCCGGGAGAATTTTTCAGAAATTTTGGGCAAACCAAGGCTATCCTCTACCGAAACTTGTGAAATTTCGGCATAATTTATGCAATTTAATTCAAAGTCCGTATTGCGCTGAAAAAAATTCACACAAGCACTTTCGTATGTTGTTTGCACCCAGGCAAGGAGGCACGTCCACAAACGAATCACAAATAGAAGATACGGGGAAGAAAAGCCAGGACGTTTTCTTTTCGGAAAACCGGTTTTGTTCACTCTCGGTCTGGGACATACTATGCCTTACTCCTGGGGTATTTTGGTATGAAATTTTTACCAGACATTCGTCACTGTGTCTATTGAGTTTTGGCTGAGGTTTGAGCCCCAGATTCGTCCCACATGATTGGCAATAAATTTTTTATTCGTCACTGCCAGGGCTGAAAGGAAGGTTCGTTTGTTTGTCAAACTGTTTGATTTTTTTCGTGGGTGAATACTCACCCGTTTGACCTGAAATTTATCGCGTTTTGTCCCAAACTCAGTGGAGATTCTTGGGTGGAATTTCAGGAAAAAACTATTCCGGGAGAACTTTTCAGAAATTTTGTGCAAACCAAAGCTATCCTCTACCGAAACTTTTGAAATTTTGGCCTAATTTCTAGAATTTTATTCTGGGTCTGTATTGCGCTGAAAAAAATTCACACAAGCACTTTCGTATGTTGTTTGCACCCAGGCAAGGAGGCACATCCACAAACGAATCACAAAAAGAAGATACGGGGAAGAAAAGCCAGGACGTTTTCTTTTCGGAAAACCGGTTTTGTTCACTCTCGGTCTGGGAATTACTATGCCTTACTCCTTGGGTATTTTGGTACGAAATTTTTACCAAACATTCGTTACTGTGTCTATTGAGTTTTGGCTAAGGTTTGAGCCCCAGATTCGTCCCAAAAGATTAGCAATAAATTTTTTATTCGTCACTGCCAGGGCTGAAAGGAAGGTTCGTTTGTGTGTGAAACTGTTTGATTTTTTTCGTGGGTGAATACTAATCCGTTTGACCTGAAATTTATCGCGTTATGTCCGAAATTCAGTGGAGATTCTTGGGTGGAATTTAAAGAAAAAACAATTCCGGGAGAATTTTTCAGAAATTTTGTGCAAACCAAGGCTATTCTCTACCGAAACTTGTGAAATTTCGGGCTAATTTCTAGAATTTTATTCTGGGTCCGTATTGCGCTGAAAAAAATTCACACAAGCACTTTCGTATGTTGTTTGCACCCAGGCAAGGAGGCACGACCATAAACGAATCACAAAAAGAAGATACGGGGAAGAAAAGCTAGGACGTTTTCTTTTTGGAAAACCGGTTTTGTTCACTCTCGGTCTGGGACTTACTATGCCTTACTCCTTGGGTATTTTGGTCGGAAATTTTTACCAGACATTCGTCACTGTGTCTATTAAGTTTTGGCTGAGGTTTGAGCCCCAGATTCGTCCCACAAGATTGGCAATAAATTTTTTATTCGTCACTGCCAGGGCTGAAAGGAATGTTCGTTTGTGTGTGAAACTGTTTGATTTTTTTCGTGGGTGAATACTCATCCGTTTGACCTGAAATTTGTCGCGTTTTGTCCCAAATTCAGTGGAGATTCTTTGGAGGAATTTCAGGAAAAAACTATTCCGGGAGAATTTTTCAGAAATTTTTAGCAAACCAAAGCTATCCTCTACCGAAACTTGTGAAATTTCGGCCTAATTTCTAGAATTTTATTATGGGTCTGTATTGAGCTGAAAAAAAATTCTCACAAGCACTTTCGTATGTTGTTTGCACCCAGGCAAGGAGGCACGTCCACAAACGAATCACAAAAAGAAGATACGGGGAAGAAAAGCCAGGACGTTTTCTTTTCGGAAAACTGGTTTTGTTCACTCTCGGTCTAGGACTTACTATGCCCTAGTCCTTGGGTATTTTGGTATGACATTTTTACCAGACATTCGTCGCTGTGTCTATTGAGTTTTGGCTGAGGTTTCAGCCCCAGATTCGTCCCACAAGATTGGCAATAAATTTTTTATTCGTCACTGCCAGGGCTGAAAGGAAGATTCGTTTGTGTGTGAAACTGTTTGATTTTTTTCGTGGGTAAATACTCATCCGTTTGACCTGAAATTTGTCGCGTTCTGTCCCAAATTCTGTGGAGATTCTTGGGTGGAATTTCAGGAAAAAACTATTCTGGTTGATTTTTTCAGAAATTTTGTGCAAACCAAGGCTATCATCTACCGAATCTTGTGAAATTTCGGCCTAATTTCTAGAATTTTATTCTGGGTCCGTATTGCGCTGAAAAAAATTCACACAAGCACTTTCGTATGTTGTTTGCACCCAGGCAAGGAGGCACGTCCACAAACGAATCACAAAAGGAAGATACGGGGAAGAAGAGCCAGGACGTTTTGTTTTTGGAAAACCGGTTTTGTTCACTCTCGGTCTGGGACTTACTATGCCTTACTCCTGGGGTATTTTGGTCTAAAATTTTTACCAGACATTCGTCGCTGTGTCTATTGAGTTTTGGCTGAAGTTTAGCCCCAGATTCGTCCCACAAGATTGGCAATAAGTTTTTTATTCGTCACTGCCAGGGCTGAAAGGAAGGTTCGTTTGTGTGTGAAACTGTTTGATTTTTTTCGTGGGTGAATACTCATCCGTTTGACCCTAAATTTGTCGCGTTCTGTCCCAAATTCTGTGGAGATTCTTGGGTGGAATTTCAGGAAAAAACTATTCAGGGAGAATTTTTCAGAAATTTTTAGCAAACCAAGGCTATCCTCTACAGAAACTTGTGAAATTTCGGCCTAATTTCTAGAATTTTATTCTGGGTCTGTATTGAGCTGAAAAAAATTCTCACAAGCACTTTCGTATGTTGTTTGCACCCAGGCAAGGAGGCACATCCACAAACGAATCACAAAAAGAAGATACGGGGAAGAAAAGCCAGTACGTTTTCTTTTCGGAAAACTGGTTTTGTTCACTCTCGGTCTGGGACTTACTATGCCTTAGTCCTTGGGTATTTTGGTATGAAATTTTTACCAGACATTCGCCACTGTGTCTATTGAGTTTTGGCTGAGGTTTCAGCCCCAGATTCGTCCCACAAGATTGGCAATAAATTTTTTATTCGTCACTGCCAGGGCTGAAAGGAAGGTTCGTTTGTGTGTGAAACTGTTTGATTTTTTTCGTGGGTGAATACTCATCCGTATGACCTGAAATTTGTCACGTTTTATCCCAAATTCAGTGGAGATTCTTGGGAGGAATTTCAGGAAAAAACTATTCCGGGAGAATTTTTCAGAAATTTTTAGCAAACCAAGGCTATCCTCTACCGAAACTTGTGAAATTTCGGCCTAATTTCTAGAATTTTATTCTGGGTCTGTATTGAGCTGAAAAAAAATTCTCACAAGCACCTTCGTATGTTGTTTGCACCCAGGCAAGGAGGCACGTCCACAAACGAATCACAAAAAGAAGATACGGGGATGAAAAGCCAGGACGTTTTCATATCGGAAAACCGGTTTTGTTCACTCTCGGTCTGGGACTTACTATGCCTTACTCCTTGGGTATTTTGGTCTGAAATTTTTACCAGACATTCGTCACTGTGTCTATTGAGTTTTGGCTGAGGTTTAGCCCCAGATTCGTCCCACAAGATTGACAATAAATTTTTTATTCGTCACTGCCAGGGCTGAAAGGAAGATTCGTTTGTGTGTGAAACTGTTTGATTTTTTTCGTGGGTAAATACTCATCCGTTTGACCTGAAATTTGTCGCGTTCTGTCCCAAATTCTGTGGAGATTCTTGGGTGGAATTTCAGGAAAAAACTATTCTGGTTGATTTTTTCAGAAATTTTGTGCAAACCAAGGCTATCATCTACCGAAACTTGTGAAATTTCGGCCTAATTTCTACAATTTTATTCTAGGTCCGTATTGCGCTGAAAAAATTCACAGAAGCACTTTCGTATGTTGTTTACACCCAGGCAAGGAGGCACGTCCACAAACGAATCACAAAAAGAAGATACGGGGAAGAAAAGCTAGGACGTTTTCTTTTCGGAAAACCTGTTTTGTTCACTCTCGGTCTGAGACTTATTACGCCTTACTCCTTGGGTATTTTGGACTGATATTTTTACCAGACATTCTTCACTGTGTCTATTGAGTTTTGGCTGAGGTTTGAGTCCCAGATACGTCCCACATGATTGGCAATAAATTTTTTATTCGTCACTGCCAGGGCTGAAAGGAAGGTTCGTTTGTGTGTGAAACTGTTTGATTTTTTTCGTGGGTGAATACTCATCCGTTTGACCTGAAATTTGTCGCGTTTTGTCCCAAATTCAGTGGAGATTCTTGGGTGGAATTTCAGGAAAAAACTATTTCGGGAGAATTTTTCAGAAATTTTGTGCAAACCAAGGCTATCCTCTACCGAAACTTTTGAAATTTCGGCCTAATTTCTAGAATTTTATTCTGGGTCTGTATTGAGTTGAAAAAAATTCTCACAAGCACTTTCGTATGTTGTTTGCACCCAGGCAAGGAGGCACGTCCACAAACGAATCACAAAAAGAAGATACGGGGAAGAAAAGCTAGGACGTTTTCTTTTCGGAAAACCGGTTTTGTTCACTCTCGGTCTGGGACTTACTATGCCTTACTCCGTGGGTATTTTGGTATGAAATTTTAACCAGACATTAGTCACTGTGTCTATTGAGTTTTGGCTGAGGTTTGAGCTCCAGATTCATCCCACAAGATTGGGAATAAATTTTTTATTCGTCACTGCCAGGGATTGAAAGGAAGGTTCGTTTATGTGTGAAACTGTTTGATTTTTTTCGTGGGTGAATACTCATCCGTTTGACCTGAAATTTTGTTGCGTTTTTTCCCAAATTCAGTGGAGATTCTTGGGTGGAATCTCAGGAAAAAACTATTCCGGGAGAATTTTTCAGAAATTTTTAGCAAACCAAGGCTATCCTCTACCGAAACTTGTGAAATTTCGGCCTAATTTCTGCAATTTTATTATGGGTCCGTATTGCGCTGAAAAAAATTCACAGAAGCACTTTCGTATGTTGTTTGCACCCAGGCAAGGAGGCACGTCCAGAAACGAATCTCAAAAAGAAGATACTGGGAAGGAAAGCAAGGACGTTTTCGTTTCGGAAAACCGGTTTTGTTCACTCTCGGTCTGGGACGTACTATGCCTTACTCCTTGGGTATTTTGTCTGATATTTTTACAAGACATTCGTCACTGTGTCTATTGAGTTTTGGCTGAGGTTTGAGCCCCAGATTCGTCCCACAAGATTGGCAATAAATTTTTTATTCGTCACTGCCAGGGCTGAAAGGAAGGTTCGTTTGTGTGTGAAACTGTTTGATTTTTTTCGTGGGTGAATACTCATCCGTTTGACCTGAAATTTGTCGCGTTCTGTCCCAAATTCTGTGGAGATTCTTGGGTGGAATTTTAGGAAAAAACTATTCTGGGAGATTTTTTCAGAAATTTTGTGCAAACCAAGGCTATCATCTACCGAAACTTGTGAAATTTCGGCCTAATTTCTACAATTTTATTCTGGGTCCGTATTGCGCTGAAAAAATTCACACAAGCACTTTCGTATGTTGTTTGCACCCACGCAAGGAGGCACGTCCACAAACGAATCACAAAAGGAAGATACGGGGAAGAAGAGCCAGGACGTTTTGTTTTCGGAAAACCGGTTTTGTTCACTCTCGGTCTGGGACTTACTATGCCTTACTCCTTGGGTATTTTGGTCTGAAATTTTTACCAGACATTCGTCACTGTGTCTATTGAGTTTTGGCTGAGGTTTAGCCCCAGATTCGTCCCACATGATTGGCAATAAATTTTTTATTCGTCACTGCCAGGGTTGAAAGGAAGGTTCGTTTGTGTGTCAAACTGTTTGATTTTTTTCGTGGGTGAATACTCATCCGTTTGACCTGAAATTTGTCGCGTTCTGTCCCTAATTAAGTGGAGATTCTTGGGTGGAATTTCAGGAAAAAACTATTCCGGGAGAATTTTTCAGAAATTTTGGGCAAACCAAGGCTATCCTCTACCGAAACTTGTGAAATTTCGGCATAATTTATGCAATTTAATTCAAAGTCCGTATTGCGCTGAAAAATATTCACACAAGTACTTTCGTATGTTGTTTGCACCCAGGCAAGGAGGCACGTCCACAAACGAATCACAAAAAGAAGATACGGGAAAGAAAAGCCAGGACGTTTTCTTTTCGGAGAACCGGTTTTGTTCACTCTCGGTCTGGGACTTACTATGCTTTAATCCTGGGGTATTTTGGTATGAAATTTTTACCAGACATTCGTCACTGTGTCTATTGAGTTTTGGCTGAGGTTTAGCCCCAGATTCGTCCCACAAGATTGGCAATAAATTTTTTATTCGTCACTGGCAGGGCTGAAAGGAAGGTTCGTTTGTGTGTGAAACTGTTTAATTTTTTTCGTGGGTGAATACTCATCCGTTTGACCTGAAATTTGTCGCGTTCTGTCCCAAATTCAGTGGAGATTCTTGGGTGAAATTTCAGGAAAAAACTATTTCGGGAGAATTTTTCAGAAATTTAGTGCAAACCAAGGCTATCCTTTACTGAAACTAGTGAAATTCCGGCCTAATTTCTGCAATTTCATTCTGGGTCCGTATTGCGCTGAAAAAAATTCACAGAAGCACTTTCGTATGTTGTTTGCACCCAGGCAAGGAGGCAGGTCGATAAACGAATCACAAAAAGAAGATACAGGGAAGAAAAGCCAGGACGTTTTCTTTTCGGAAAACCGATTTTGTTCACTCTCGGTCTGGGACTTACTATGCCTTACTCCGTGGGTATTTTGGTATGAAATTTTAACCAGACATTAGTCACTGTGTCTATTGAGTTTTGGCTGAGGTTTGAGCTCCAGATTCATCCCACAAGATTGGGAATAAATTTTTTATTCGTCACTGCCAGGGATTGAAAGGAAGGTTCGTTTATGTGTGAAACTGTTTGATTTTTTCGTGGGTGAATACTCATCCGTTTGACCTGAAATTTGTTGCGTTTTTTCCCAAATTCAGTGGAGATTCTTGGGTGGAATCTCAGGAAAAAACTATTCCGGGAGAATTTTTCAGAAATTTTTAGCAAACCAAGGCTATCCTCTACCGAAACTTGTGAAATTTCGGCCTAATTTCTGCAATTTTATTATGGGTCCGTATTGCGCTGAAAAAAATTCACAGAAGCACTTTCGTATGTTGTTTGCACCCAGGCAAGGAGGCACGTCCAGAAACGAATCTCAAAAAGAAGATACTGGGAAGGAAAGCAAGGACGTTTTCGTTTTGGAAAACCGATTTTGTTCACACTCGGTCTGGGACTTACTATGCCTTACTCCTGGGTATTTTGGTATGAAATTTTACCAGACATTCATCACTGTGTCTATTGAGTTTTGGCTGAGGTTTAAACCCTAGATACGTCCCACATGATTGGCAATAAATTTTTTATTCGTCACTGCCAGGGTGAAAGGAAGGTTCGTTTGTGTGTCAAACTGTTTGATTTTTTCGTGGGTGAATACTCATCCGTTTGACCTGAAATTTGTCGCGTTCTGTCCCTAATTAAGTGGAGAGTCTTGGGTGGAATTTCAGGAAAAAACTATTCCGGGAGAATTTTTCAGAAATTTTGGGCAAACCATACCGAAACTTGTGAAATTTCGGCATAATTTATGCAATTTAATTCAAAGTCCGTATTGCGCTGAAAAATATTCACACAAGTACTTTCGTATGTTGTTTGCACCCAGGCAAGGAGGCACGTCCACAAACGAATCACAAAAAGAAGATACGGGAAGAAAAGCCAGGACGTTTTCTTTTCGGAGAACCGGTTTTGTTCACTCTCGGTCTGGGACTTACTATGCTTACTCCTGGGTATTTTGGTCTGAAATTTTTACCAGACATTCGTCACTGTGTCTATTGAGTTTTGGCTGAGGTTTAGCCCCAGATTCGTCCCACAAGATTGGCAATAAATTTTTATTCGTCACTGCAGGGCTGAAAGGAAGGTTCGTTTGTGTGTGAAACTGTTTAATTTTTTTCGTGGGTGAATACTCATCCGTTTGACCTGAAATTTGTCGCGTTCTGTCCCAAATTCAGTGGAGATTCTTGGGTGGAATTTCAGGAAAAAACTATTCTGGGAGAATTTTTCAGAAATTTTGTGCAAACCAAGGCTATCCTCTACGAAACTAGTGAAATTCCGGCCTAATTTCTGCAATTTCATTCTGGGTCCGTATTGCGCTGAAAAAAATTCACAGAAGCACTTTCGTATGTTGTTTGCACCCAGGCAAGGAGGCAGTCCATAAACGAATCACAAAAAGAAGATACGGGAAGAAAAGCCAGGACGTTTTCTTTTCGGAAAACCGTTTTGTTCACTCTCGGTCTGGGACTTACTATGCCTTACTCCTTGGGTATTTTGGTATGAAATTTTACCAGACATTAGTCACTGTGTCTATTGAGTTTTGGCTGAGGTTTGAGCCCAGATTCATCCCACAAGATTGGAATAAATTTTTTATTCGTCACTGCCAGGGTTGAAAGGAAGGTTCGTTTGTGTGTGAAACTGTTTGATTTTTTTCGTGGGTGAATACTCATCCGTTTGACCTGAAATTTGTCGCGTTTTGTCCCAAATTCAGTGGGATTCTTGGGTGGAATTTCAGGAAAAAACTATTCCGGAGAATTTTTCAGAAATTTTGTGCAAACCAAGCTATTCTCTACCGAACTTTGAAATTTCGCCTAATTTCTAGAATTTTATTCTGGGTCGTATTGAGTTGAAAAAAATTCTCACAAGCACTTTCGTATGTTGTTTGCACCCAGGCAAGGAGGCACGTCCACAAACGAATCACAAAAAGAAGATACGGGGAAGAAAAGCAGGACGTTTTCTTTTCGGAAAACCGGTTTTGTTCACTCTCGGTCTGGGACTACTATGCCTTACTCCTTGGGTATTTTGGTCTGAATTTTTACAGACATTCGTCACTGTGTCTATTGAGTTTTGGCTGAGGTTTGAGCCCCAGATTCGTCCCACAAGATTGGCAATAAATTTTTTATTCGTCACTGCCAGGGCTGAAAGGAAGGTTCGTTTGTGTGTGAAACTGTTTGATTTTTTTCGTGGGTGAATACTCATCCGTTTGACCTGAAATTTGTCGCGTTCTGTCCCAAATTCTGTGGAGATTCTTGGGTGGAATTTAGGAAAAAACTATTCGGGAGATTTTTTCAGAAATTTGTGCAAACCAAGGCTATCATCTACCGAAACTTGTGAAATTCGGCCTAATTTCTACAATTTATTCTGGGTCCGTATTGCGCTGAAAAAATTCACACAAGCACTTTCGTATGTTTTTGCACCCACGCAAGGAGGCACGTCACAAAACGAATCACAAAAAGAAGATACG